>NC_090726.1:194239181-194439181 GCF_036898095.1 Palaemon carinicauda
CTAATGTTTTACTTAATTTTTCTTAGGACTTCCAAATGAAATGTTTTTCTTTATGACGCCGCCTGAAACGACGGCGTCATAAAGTACGCTCAGTAAACAAACTAAGGAATTTAACGCGCATGATGAAAGTGATAAATAATGATATTACAGTAAAAGCTTTAATAAAATATGTTATTACAAATATTATTTACCGTTTCTATATAAAATCATACATATGTAGCAAAGCAGGAAAACAATCTACGAGAGAGAGAGAGAGAGAGAGAGAGAGAGAGAGAGAGAGAGAGAGAGTTGTTTTACATACGTAAATGTAAATTTTAAACAAAAAAAAATAGCCCCATTTCATATAAAATAGATTACAAATATTTTACTTTATCATATTACAGTAGTCTGTATAATACTGTGAAGTTCAGTACAGTATGTTGTTGTTAAAGTCGTGGCGATGAAATTCTCACGAAACAAAAACACGCCATTTGAGTACAACAGCTGATCTCTCTCTCTCTCTCTCTCTCTCTCTCTCTCTCTCTCTCTCTCTCTCTCTCTCTTCATGTTATACAATACTTACATTTAGATGAAGAAACTAAAATTAGTTTTCTTAGTGTCAATTAAATACGAAACGAAATAATTAGGCCGAGTCTACATCCATTTCAATCGTAGCTAAAAATACGGCATCCGATTTCATCAGCAAACCACTATTTTTTGGGAAATATCATTTTATTCTAGAAAATTGCCACTCTTTAAATAGTTAATTGCACATTAAGAAAGCGTGTACTTTTGTTTTTAAATTTCGGGTTTGTTTTAAAAATCGAGTATTGTTGACTTCTTTTTTTTTTTTTACTTTTGGCTGTGATTAGATCAGCTGTCATCTAGCTGCTGCTCTTGAGTGTGTACGAATACACTAACAAAGTATCATTTATACCATTTCTTAACTTATTCAAACCGTCTACAGTATACAGTTGATATTACATAAGCACCAATGTGTTATAACCTATCAAATTTTTTGTTTATTACATTTAAACCCCCCCCCCTCTCTCTCTCTCTCTCTCTCTCTCTCTCTCTCTCTCTCTCTCTCTCTCTCTCTCTCTCTGTGGGCTACTTTTCACTACCTCCCATTCCTTACCTCTCTCTATCTCTCTAACAAATGATATCTTTGTTGCTCCTCAAAGTTTCATTTATATTGAAAATCAATCACGATTCAATTTTCCTTACTTTCTCCAATCTCGCACCATCGGTCACATCGCGGTATTTTCGATATTTCCGGAAAATCCGCGATATATGTATATACATGGGTTATGAAAAAAATCCGCGAAGTGGTGAATCCGCGATGGTCGAACCGCGAAGTAGCGAGGGTTCACTGTATATATATAATATATATATATATATATATATATATATATATATATATATATATATATATATATAATGTGTGTTTATTTATTTATTTATCTATTTATTCATTCATTTATTTATTTGTTTCGTTTTTACCATCTAGCCAGTCAACTGAAAATGGAAAAAAAACTCAGAATCTAGTACATCTTATTTTTTTTTTACATAAAATCATTGTCTTTATTTTTTATGGTTATTTCATGTATCTTATAATAATTATAAATTTATGGGTTAGGAGGCCGTTGTTATTTACTTCTCTGAGGTCTTGATTGGAGCAGTGAGGGACCAGTGGGCACCCTCGTAGGATGCCTTAAATTATTTGTAGTGTTGCCCTTCATGGGTATTCAGTGTTGGTGGCTAATCCCTATTTGTGGCGATCATTTCCAGTTTTGCCTACTTTTACCCTTGCTCTGTTTAGGGTTAACCAGTCCTTCCTAGTGAGGGTTGTTCCTCTAGGTAGGCCTCTGTTTTGGGCTGGGGGACCTTGAGGAACCCAAACAGAATAGGAATAAGGTAAGGCAATGGGTAGCGCCTCATTGGATGGCCGTCAGTCGCTTTCCTGCCACTTCTCTAGCCTATGAGCAGGTGCCCAGATTAGCTCTAGTCCATCTATTATTGCGAAACTTTTGTGGGATTTCAGTCTTCGCCATACTTCCTGAAGATTGTGGAGTGGATGCATAGGATTATTAATTTGTTTATACTTTTCAGTTTTTGCCAGCATTTCTCGCCGGATATGGGGTGATGGTATACTGGCTATTTTATATAAAGATGGTAGAAGTGTTGATTTTATGGCACTAGTAATAATCCTACAGGACATATCTAGCTCTGGGTCTGCCTAATGCACATGGCATTATCTTGCCCACACTGGTGCACAGCACTCTGCAGTAGAGTATCAAAGTACTTGGGCTGTTTTTCCGAGTCTCAGGGTCTGTTCCCCAGCTGATGTTGCTAGTTTGCTAAGGAGGTTGTTCCTTTTATTTGTGTGCTCTTTAAAGGATAGCGTTCTGTCTAGGGTGATACCTACAAGTAGACTAGGTAGGGGGGATTTTTCAGTCCCCTGTCACCCCATTTGATCTTTGTCTTTCAGTTTGCCTGGTAATTGTTTAGGTAGGATTAATAATATATAGGACATGAGAATTGTACAAATTAGAGAGGGAAATCTGGATACGGGAGAATAAGATCACATGTAAAGTAGCAGAATTATTATTATTATCACTAGCTAAACTACAAGCCTAGTTGGAAAAGCAAGATACTATAAGCCCAAGGGCTCCAGCAGGGAAAAATAGCCAAGCGAGGAAAGGAAATAAGAAAATAAATGATATGAGAAACAATGAACAATTAAAATAAAATATTTCAAAAACAGTAACAACTTCAAAAACTGATATTTCATATGTAAATTATAAAAAGACATGTCAGCCTCTTCAACATAAAAATATTTGCTGCAAGTTTGAACTTTTGAAGTTCTACCGATTCAACTACCTGATTAGGAAGATCATTCCACAACTTGGTTACAGCTGGAATAAAACTTCTAGAATACTGTGCAGTATTGAGCCTCATGTTGGAGGACTGACTATTAGAATTAACTGCCTGCCTAGTATTACGAACAGGATAAAATTGTCCAGGGAGATGTGAATGTAAAGGTTGATCAGAGTTATGAAAAATCTTATGCAACATGCATAATGAACTAATTGAATGACCGTGTCGGAGATTGATGTCCTGATCAGGAATAAGAAATTTAATAGACCGTAAGTTCCTGTCCAACAAATTAAGATTGGGATCAGCAGCTGAAGACCAGACAGGAGAACAATACTTGAAACAAGGTAGAATGGAAAGAATTGAATTAAAACACTTTAGAATAGATTAATCACCAAATATCTTGAAAGATTTTCTCATTAAGCCATTTTTTTAAATATTTAACTTAGCCGGTGAATATATAATAGCTGCAACTCTGCGGCTCGACAGAAAACACACTCAAAAACTCGCGAGCGATCGCTATGAAGGTTGCGGGTGTGCCCACCAGCGCCACTATCGGCCAGATACCACTCTTGCATGTAAACAAACCCTTCAATTCTTCTCTGTCGACGTTGACGACAAGACGTATCAATACTCGCTGTAGAACCTGGAGTTTTCTCAACATATTTGGTGAAGTACTTCATTTTGGTTTGAGCTTTCGCAGTGCAGGTGTTTTATCTTCATCTTAAATCTTGAACTCGTTTTTGGATAGATTTAATTTTTGATGACAAGAGAGAGAGTATGGACTTTCTTTGACTTTTAAATGGCCGACCCTTCCCTTAGACGGAAGTGTGTTTTAGGCTTTTAGCAATTCACGTTATAAATTAGTTATAGATTTTCCTCTATATATTTTATATCTCAACCGCCTTTATTAGGCCTCTTCGATTAGTTTTCCATTTATAATAAACATCAAAATAAATTTTAATGTTTTGTTTAAATGCGACCTTTCCTGAGAGTAGGCGGTCCTAACTTGGAAACCGAAGTTAAACAACGTTGAGCCCTTTTCCATCGTAAATAACTTTTACAGAGTTAATGATTTAAAACTTATTAAATGAAATATTTTTAGTAAATATTTTATGATAGTTTTTTTCTTTGAATAGTCTTCGTACTGTTTCAAAGATGAACTAACGTTTAGTTTATTTATGCTACGCAGTTTGCGCTCTATCGTTACGATAGAGAGAGAGAGTATCACGGTTTCACTTTGCAGAAAGAGTAAATCGATTCTGACGTTTGTTCTTTTTTCTTTCAAAGCTTAAATGTTTTAAAGACTATTTTAAAGGAACTTTTAATTGAAAAACCTTTCAGTTTTTTCCTTTGGTCAAATAACCTGTTTATTGACGAAAGGTAAGTGGGCTCTTCTCTTCGGTGCGAAATCTAGAGAGAGAGAGAGAGAGAGAGATAGAGACGGAGAGAGAGAGAGGAGAGAGAACGTTCCGATCTTTATCTCGTCCCAAGCGAGTAACGTTCTCGAGTTACTCTCGTCCCTAGTCTCTGTACGGGGAGAAAGGATAAAACGTTTTTAGTTTTTATTCTCGTCCCAAGGCACTGTACGGTGAGAGATTGAAAACGTAGTTTTGAATGAACTAGTGTTTAGTCTCTTCCCCAGCCACTGATTTTTTTTTTTATCTTAAAATATGTTTACTGTTTTTTGCTGGTATTAATGTGCTTACATTATACGACTGATTTCGCAATTACAACCTTTTGATGAGGGTAGAATTGCGTGCTTCAGGTAGAAATCAGTTTTATTCATACCTAATGTGAATTGTTAAAAAATTTGGTTTCAGTGAAATAAGTGCAAAACAAAAAATCGTAGTGATAAAGTGATATTGCGCAAAGTGTTATCAGTGTTGCGACCGAGGGTTTGTCTGTTCGTGCCTGTCGTTCGCCTAGTCCGGGACCTCTTGCAAGCTCCCAAGCCCAGGGGAGAAGTAATGTCGTACGACTTATGGGTTCGAGAGGCCTTGATCAGCGAACAGACGTTCCCTCTATGGTATCAGGTGTATCTTACCAAGATCACCCCTACCATAAGGCGAGAGAGATGATTTTCTCCTCGTCTTCCGAAGGCTTTTCGCATAAGAAACCGTGGAACAAGGTTTCGAGGCCCTTTAAGCGAAAGTCAGTCCCTTCAGGACAGGTCCAGCGTCCTGGTTTTAACTATTAGGACAGCTCTGACCCTATGCAGTCATCGGAAGACTGCTCGCCTCCTAAACAAAAGCGTAACACAGACTCCGAGAGTCTTTTTGTAGGCAAGGTTTTGCAGTCACAGACGTTACCCTCGTCTCTTACCGCAACCATTCCCGTTGATCCTAAATGGGTTGTACGGCAAGACATGCAGAATAAGCTTGCCTCCCTTATGGAAGACTATTCTGCCGATAAGTCCGTTGAGCCTAGCCGTTTATCTCATCGAGATCCTGGCCTTCAGCTACCCTAACGTTCCTTTGTGCGTCCTGTTGACGTTGGCGTAGCCAAGTCACGTCAGTCAGGTTGTTTAGAACCACACTCGATGCGGTCTCGTGTGGATTTTCAGCCACATTTGGACGTTAGGCCACTTGCTGATGCTCCTGTTGACGTTCAGGACGTTCGCCAACAATCGGAGTTGACTTGTTTTGACGCTGAGCGTCAACCTCCGCATTCTAGATTTGTTTTGACTGCTCAGTCTAGGCGGTCAAAGCAGTCTCAAGTGGACGCTGTGCGTCCTCACGCACCTGTTGTTGTTGACAGTTCACAGACTGTCAAGCAGTTACATGACGTTGCGTCCTGGTCCGCTACTAATGCACCAGTGCGTGTGGACTCTGCTTGTAAAGCATTGCCACCACGGTAGGTCTCTCCCTTGCTTGAGACTCGGCTATTGTCGGACAAGGTTCCTTCAGATGAGGAAGTTGCTGTTCCCCCTCCTACTGATATTCCCTTGAGGACTCTTTCAGACGGAGAGGAGCCTGAAGCTGCTTAGCCCTCTATGGACTTTAAATAAATCATGCTGATTTTTAAGGATCTTTGTCCGGATCTTTTTGTAACTGCTGCTCCTCGTTCGCCTAAACGTCAGAGCTTACACTAGGCCTAGCTACTTCGAAGCCGTTGTTTTATATAGCTAGTGCTCTCTCGCTCTTCTAAGAGAGCTTTACGTTTGCTAGGCGACTGGTTTATCACCAGGAGGAGTTTGGGGGAGACAGCCTTTGCTTTCCCTTCTTTTAAGCTGGCTTATAGAGCGAGAGTCTGATATGACACGAGAGAAGTTCTCGGCTTGGGAGTTACTGCCTCTGCCCAGATAGACTTCTCAAACCTCATAGACTCTCCCTGGCGCCTGGCCATGAGACGCTCCAAGATTTTACAGGTCGACTTCAGAGCTATTTTCGAGCCTTTGAAGTTTTGCTGTACAATTATGTCATGCATAAACAAGGCTTTCAGGGATGGCTCCAATGATCTGACAGTCACGTTCTCTGCAGGAACAAGTCCCTCAGGGATGGCTCCAATGATTTGGCTGCCATGTTCACTGCAGGAGTACGTAAGAGGCAAGTGCGCTCAATGTGTTCATTGTCAAGACAAACTTCACGATGAAGTCTACCAGGCTGTCTTGACAGCATTTATGGAAGGCGACTGGATGGTCTCTCTCGACCTTCAGGAGGCATACTTCCACATTCCTATACACCCGGATTCCCAACCGTTTCTGAGGTTTGTTTACAGGAATGTGGGGGTACCAGTTTCGAGCCCTGTGCTTTGGCCTCAGTCCTGCGCCTCTCGTGTTTACGAGGCTCATGAGGAATGAGGCAAAATCCCTCCATCTATCGGGGATCCGAGCCTCCCTGTACTTGGACGACTGGCTTCTCAGAGCATCGTCCAGTCTTCGCTGTCTGCAGGATCTACATTGGACGTTGAGTCTGGCCAGGGAGTTGGGACTTTTGGTCAACCTAAAAGTCCCAACTGATCCCATCCCAGATTATTCTATATTTGGGGATGGAGATTCGCAGTCAAGCCCTGCTCGAAGTCCAACTAATGCTGAAAGGAAACGTTTATTCAGTCAGGAGTTGGAACAGTCTCGTAGGGACTCTCTCATCCCTGGAGCAGTTTGTCTCACTAGGGAGACTACACCTTCTGCCTCTCCGGTTCCATCTAGCCTCTCACTGGAACTAGGACAAGACATTAGAGACGGTATCATTCCCAGTCTCCGAACCAGTAAAGGCATGCCTGAAATGGTGGGACAGCAATATCAGTCTGAGAGAGGGACTATCCCTAGCAGTCAAGAACCCAAACCACGTGTTGTCCTCAGACGCGTCGGATTTGGGTTGGGGTGCGACCCTGGACGGTCGGGAATGCTCGGGTCTGTGGACCTCAAGTCAGAAGAGCATGCACATCAACGGCAAGGAGCTATTAGCAGTCCACTTGGCCTTGATGATATTAGAAAGCTTCTTCGAAACTAAGTGGTAGAGGTCAACTCAGACAACACCACAACTTTGGCGTACATCTCCAAGCAAGGAGGCACACACTCCTTCACGCTGCTCGAGATCGCAAGGGACCTTCTCTTATGGTCAAGAATTCGAGGCATCTCCCTGTTGACGAGATTCATCCAGGGGGACTTGAACGTCTTGGCAGACTGTCTCAGTCGGAGGGGTCAGGTGATACCCACAGAATGGACCCTCCACAAGGACGTGGGCAAGAGTCTTTGGGCTACTTGGGGTCAACCCACCATAGACCTCTTTGCCTCCTCGTTGACCAAAAGGTTACCAATCTATTGCTCTCCAGTCCTAGATACAGAAGCAATCTACATAGACGCGTTTCTACTGGATTGGTCTTTTCTGGACTTATATGCATTCCCACCATTCAAGATAGTCAACAAGGTACTGCAGAAGTTCGCCTCTCACGAAGGGACAAGGTTGACGTTGGTTGCTACCCTCTGGCCCGCGAGAGAGTGGTGCACCAAGGTACTTATATGGCTGGTAGACTTTCCAAGAAGTCTTCCTCTAACGGTAGATCTGTTACGTCAGCCCCACGTAAAGAATGTCCATCAAAGCCTCCCCGCTCTTCGTCTGACTTCCTTCAGACTATCGAAAGACTCTCAAGAGCTAGAGGCTTTTCGAAGGAGGCAGCCAGTGCGATTGCAAGAGCTATGAGAGCTTCTACCATTAGAGTATACCAGTCGAAGGGAGAAGTCTTTCGAGACTGGTGCAAGTCAGCATCTGTGTCCTCGTCCAGTACCTCTGTAGCCCAAATCGCAGATTTTCTTTTACATCTGAGAAAGGTTCACTCCCTTTCAGCTCCCACGATTAAGGGCTACAGGAGCATGTTGGCTTCGGTCTTTCGACATAGAGGCTTAGATCTTTCCAACAATAAAGATCTCCAAGATCTCCTTAAGTCTTTCGAGACCTCTAAGGAACGTCGTTTGGCAACTCCTGGATGGAACTTAGACGTGGTCCTAAGGTTCCTCATGTCAGACAGGTTTGAGCCATTACATTCAGCCTCCCTGAAGGATCTCACCCTCAAGACACTTTTCCTAGTGTGCTTGTCTTCGGCTAAAAGGGTCCATGAACTTCATGCCTTCAGTAAGAACATCGGCTTTTCTACAGAAAAAAGCCACTTGTTCACTTCAACTTGGTTTCCTGGCCAAAAATGAACTGCCTTCTCGTCCTTGGCCTAAATCTTTTGATATTCCTTGCTTATCAGAGATCGTAGGCAACGAACTGGAAAGAGTATTATGTCCTGTTAGAGCTCTTAAGTTCGATTTAGCTCGTACTAAGTCATTACGAGGTAAATCTGAGGCATTATGGTGCTCAGTTAAGAAACCTTCATTGCCTATGTCAAAGAATGCTTTGTCATATTTTATCAGATTTTTTTAATACGAGAAGCTCATTCTCACTTGAATGAGAAAGACCGATGTTTGCTTAAGGTTAAGACGCACGAAGTTAGAGATATAGCAACCTCCGTGGCCTTCAAGCAAAATAAATCTCTGCAAAGTATTATGGACGCGACTTTTTGAGAAGCAAGTCAGTGTTCGCGTCATTTTACTTAAAAGATGTCCAGACTCTTTACGAGGACTGCTACACACTGGGTCCATTCGTTGCAGCGAGTGCAGTAGTGGGTGAGGGTTCTACCACTACATTACCCTAATTCCAATATCCTTTTTAATCTGTCTCTTGAAATGTTTTTAATATTGTTTTTTTGGGTTGTACGGAAGGCTAAGAAGCCTTTCGCATCCTGATTGATTTGGCGGGTGGTCAAAGTCATTTCTTGAGAGCGCCTAGATTAAGGGTTTGATGAGGTCCTGTTGTATGGGTTGCAGCCCTTAATACTTCAGCTCCTGGGAGTCTTTCAGCATCCTAAGAGGATCGCTGGGCTCGTGAGGAAGACAGACTTATAAGGCAGAGTAATCGTCTAAGTCAACTTCCTTACCAGGTACCTATATATTTTGGTTTTGTTATATTGATAACTGTCAAAAACTCTTAGCTTATACGCTGTAAACTTAATTAACTCTGGTCTCTACCCACCGCCTTGGGTGTGAATCAGCTATTATATATTCACCGGCTAAGTTAAATATTTAAAAATGATATTTTAATTATAAAATAAATTTTTGAATATACTTACCCGGTGAATATATAAATTAAAGGCCCTCCCTTCCTCCCCAATAGAGACGCAGCGGGACGAGAAGAATTGAAGGGTTTGTTTACATGCAAGAGTGGTATCTGGCCGATAGTGGCGCTGGTGGGCACACCCGCAACCTTCATAGCGATCGCTCGCGAGTTTTTGAGTGTGTTTTTGTCGAGCCGCAGAGTTGCAGCTATTATATATTCACCGGGTAAGTATATTCAAAAATTTATTTTATAATTAAAATATCATTTTGTGCAATTTTAGAAGAAACAGACTTAATGTGTTTCTCAGTAGAAAAATTGGCTGTTGAGAATCACACCTAAAATTTTAAGTCATGCAGAGTTAAATAAACATTATTAATGCTGATATCTGAACAGTGAGGAGCTACTTTATTTTTTATATTAGATAATTTATTGGAAAATCATCTTTCTTTTGGATACTTCCAGATATTTCAGTATTCGGGCTATGTTGTTTTACATAACTGTCAGTCTCCGAAGGATTATTTTGGTGAATTCTATATTTTTACCTTCATTATTATTATTAGCAAAATTACAGTACTAGCTGGGAAAGCAGAAGGCTATAAGTCAATTGGTCCAACAAGGAAAAATACCAGTAGCCCAGTGGGGAAAGGAAACTACAAGAGAAGTAATGAATAAATATGAATTATCTTAAGATCAGTAACAAGGCTAAAAAAAGAACTGCCATATATTAACCAACAATAAAAAAAACATCCTCTGAAAGTTTGAACTTCTAGAGCTCCAGTTATTCAACTACTTAATTAGGAAGATCATTCCTCAATCTGGTCTTTGCTGGAATAAAACTTCTAGAATACTTTGTAGTATTGAGCCTTATGATGGTGAAGGCATAGTTCTTTGGATTAACTGCATACTATTATCACATGTAGGATGGTACTGCCAGGGAAGATCTGAATGTAAAGGTTGGTCATGATTATGAAAAATCTTATGCTAAATACATAAAGAACTAACTGAATAACAAATTAAGATTAGATTCAGCAGCTGAAGACCAGACCGGAGAACAATGCTTGAATCAATGCAAAATGAAAGTTAAAACAATTCTTCAGGTTTCATTGATCACCAAAAATCTTAAAAGACTTAATCAATAAGCCATTTTTTGTATGCCAATGACGAAGAAACAGACAGACTGAATGTGTTACTTGAAAGTAAATTTGCTATCAAGAATCACAAGTAAAGGTTTAATAAAATTAAAGAAACTTTATCATTGCTGAGATCAGGATGCTGATTAGTCACTGTCCTCGACCTACTCACAATCATACTTTTGAATTTTGCTAGGGGATTCAGCAACCTTAGATCTAAATTTAGGAGATGGAATTGATGCAAAGAGAGTAGCATCATTTGCATATGCAATGAGCTTGTTTTATAGACTAAAATACATATGTATATAGTATGAAAAGTAATGGGCCAAGAACATTACCCTGAGGAACACCAGATACCACATTCTTATACTTCCAATGATGCCCATCCATAAAAACTCTCCACAATCTATTACTCAAATGTGCAATGATGATGCTATAAAAAGACCCAACTACTCCTGTTTGAGTTTAAAACCAGGTGCCTTGTGATTAACACGGTTAAAGGCAACACTAAAATGAAGGCCAATCTTAAGAACTTCCTGACCACAAGCAAGGGATTTTTGTACAGCATTGGCAATTGTAAGAAGGGCATTAAGTCCTCCAAGGCAATTATGAAAGCCAAATTGCAAACTAAGGAACAGATGTTTTTCCAAAAGACGTTAAAAAGCTTTAGGTATTGGGGGAGTTATGGAAATTGGGCGGTAACTAGCTGGAAAATAACAGGCAACTTAGGAGCCAAGATTTAATAAAATAATTATTTTTTTTTGAGAGAGAGAGAGAGAGAGAGAGAGAGAGAGAGAGAGAGAGAGAGAGAGAGAGAGAGAGAGAGAGAGAGAGAGAGAGAGAGAGAGAGAGAGAGAGAGAGAGAGAGAGAGAGAGAGAGAGAGAGAGAGAGAGAAAGCCTATAAAATCACTTGAAAACAGGATAAGATATTTGAAAAAAAAATAGATTCCTGTATCCCAATTAACCTTCAAACTTGTATGACTTACAGGTATAGAATATATTCAATTCTTGAACCTATACCCTACAATTAAAGATACTTCCATTTTCTAATGAAGCAACAAGTGAGTTTGGATCAAGTTCTTTTAGCTGGAATCTTTGAGTTCCCATTTTATTTAATGGATGTTTTCAAACACTTTCTGAATTTCCAGCAATTTGGAGTCAATACTTTCACATGTTAGTCTGATAAGATGAGAGAAATTAACATTATGAAAATTGCAATGTTAAAAGAATGTGATAATTAAGAATTTACCTTAAAGATGGCCTGACAATTCATTACTGAGATATGTTTGCCTGCTCACACGATAGAAACGACTTGAAGTATTGATCTCACCATGGAAACTGTTTACCGGATAGCTGTAACAAATGTTTATCAGTAAGTGGGCGTGGCTAAAGGAACAGGTGTGTGAATTCAACATCATGCAGGTGTAGAAATAATTCCCAGAAATAAGGCTTGTCAGATTTCTTATCACGTACACTGAACAAACCACTGTGACCACACCACAAAGGGTTGGATGAACACTTGTATAGGGAGAACAGATGTATGCACAAGTGTACAATATACCTCAACAACTCTACCTGCTAGAGAATATACATACATAACCACTGTTCAGTGGGTCTATTTTGAAATTTATATGTGAAATGATGTTCTATATTTTTACATATACTCCAATCAAAAGAATTTGCATTTTGTCATAGGGTGTCAAATAAGCTACTAAAGTAAGCCCTTACCTAAGAACAGGAATGAAAAGCATAAGCCGTATCCAAATAATAAATATGATTTTGATATTTTGGTAAAACCAGTTTTATTAGCATAAATTTAACATTATCCTTTTAACATAACTTTGTTTTAAAAGTATTTGTGTCTTATTTTAAGACATTCGTAAGCTCTAAATATAAATATTTTCCAGTACATGGCTGAGGCACTGAGTCAAGAGATAGAATATTGGAGTGAGTGGCAATTCTTATATACTTTGCCATTGTGCAAGATAATTTTAAATGAATTACTCCATCATTTTCTGTGATGTATTTGATATTTTTGTTCAATTCTGGCTTGAGAATTGATACTTCATAAAAGAAAAAGAAAAAAAAAAACACTCAGAACACCAATAATAAATCGGGAAACAGTCCCGTTAGCCTATATGGTCTAGATCAGGGGTGCACAACCTTTTGAGCTACTCGGGCCACATCATCAAACATATATCTAGTCGAGGGCCACTAGACTAGATTTTACATGAAATGATAAATAGTTTGTAGAATGTTTAAAGATAAAAAAAAACACAGTTGCTCACCTGTTTTGTTTTAATGAGATTTTTGACACTGAGATTCATGTACAAGTTTTTTTATGTTAGGATGGAAATTTGTGGTTGCCAGTCTTAAAACAGAGTGCAGATTTTGATCACTTAGCCTGCTACGAATATTTGACTTGGTCTGGTTGAGCAGACTAAATGTTTGTTCACATATGTAGGTAGAGCCAAATAAGCTTGCATAAATAGCAGCTTTGTTTCTCAAATAAGGAAACTGATCTTTGGCCAAGCAATTATAAAAGTTGAGCAAGTCCCCTTCATTATACTTGGTACGAAGGCTGTCATTATTCTGAAGATCAATCAGTTCGAGTTGTGCTTCGAGTTCTACTTCATCAGGAGATACAGAAAAGGGGTTGCTGAACAACTTCAAATCATTGACTTCTTTCTTTAGGTCCTCAAATCGGCTATCAAAGGCCTCCAAAAGTTTTCCTAATTTTGCTGCATAATATTCATGTCTATTGCATACTTTGTGTTTCTCACACATAAGTTTGTAATTTGGGAAGTGTCCTAACTCTCCTTTAACTATCTGTAACTGAAACAATTTTAGTTTTTGTTCGAAAGCTGTCACATAATTGGCTAGCTGAGAAATAAGTTGGTTATTCCCCTGAAGTTTATGATTCAAGTCATTTAAATGACTTGTGAGATCTACAAGAAATGACAAATCACAAAGCCAGTCAGCATTTGTAAGTTCTGGTACCATCTTATTCTTTTCATTAAGAAATATCTCAATTTCATCCAGAAGACTGATAAATCTTTTCAGCGTATTTCCCCTGCTTAACCACCTTACTTGAGTGAAAAACACTAAATCGCCATATTCTGCTTCAATTTCATCAAGAAATTGCTTGAATTGCCGGTGATGCAAAGCTGAGCGTGACTTAATAAAATTGACTGTAGAAACTACAACTTTCATTACATGATCAAAGTCCAGTTCTTTTCCACACAAATTTTGTTGATGTATTATGCAATGAAATTGTTTCAGTTCATATTTTCGCTCTCCAAGGTGTTTAATCAATAGCTGCACCAATCCATTCTGCTTGCCTATCATTGCTGGAGCCCCATCAGTTGATATTCCTACTAACTTGTCCAAATCTAACTCAATTACTGAAATTTGTTCTAAAAGTCCATTAAGTAAATCACTACCAGTTGTCTGCCCCTTCAATGAACTGAGCCCTACGAGTTCCTCATGAATAGAAAAGTCCTCTGTTACACCACGTACAAATACAAGTAGCTGAGCCGTAGATGTAACATCAGTAGATTCATCAGTGGCTAGGGAGAAGTACACAAATTGTTTACTTTTCTCCTTCAACTGGTCTACTATATCACCCGACAAATCAACAATACGACGTTGCACTGTCATACGATTCAAACTGATATTCTCAAACTTTTTCAAAACATCAGGAGAAAGTTTTTGAGCAGCAAGTAGAATACACTTTTTAATGAAATCCCCCTCTGAAAATGCCTTGGAATGCTTAGCAATCAGGTTTGCAATTTCATAACTCACTTCTGTTACGTCCTGTGCCTCTTTATTTTTCTGAATAAACATATTTTTCTGCACATGAAAACCTTGCATTAGTGATTTAATTTTCTGCTTTCTTAGTTCACCAACAAATTTTTCATAAGGCTTGTGCTTTGTCAGATAATGCCTTTGCAAATTGTATTCCTTACAAACGGCCACACTATTCTGGCATATCAAGCAAATGATTTTTTTTTCACTGTTTTCCACAAAGAAATATTTATCTGTCCATATTTCTTGAAATTTTCTATGTTCATCTTCAAGCTTTCTTTTTCGACTTGAGTTTTTGTCCACAGAAGTACCAGAAGCCATAGTAGCTAAGCAAAATTAATCTGAAAACACTACAATGATAAATGCCTGGCCTTGTAGCAATATCTCCTATTTTAGACTGCAAAGAAACTATCGGTCCTCGGAGCTCAGACAAATTGGCTAACTTGGAAGGTTGCCAAATAATCATTTTACAAACTTTTTAAACTGGAATTTAGATGTATTAGGAAACCATAATTATGAATGTAAAATACAATAAAAAAAGAAAAACAAGAAAAACAAAAACAGGTTTCGCATCTGTTAAAAAAGAGAATAGTATTCAAAATTATGATAAATATTAATTTAGATATAACTTCAGGTGGTTACCTTCCCTTCACAACACTATCCTCGAACACGAAAGCAGTCGAGACAAGAGGTGAACGCGTATGGTTGTCCGTTGTGGACAACCATACGCGTTCACCTCTTGTCTCGACTGCTTTCGTGTTCGAGGATAGTGATGAAATTATGAATTTAGTGAATGAACTGATTATAGATAACGAGATAATTCAGCAATAACAAGAAAACACAAAGAATAATATATTTATACACACACACACACACACACACACACACACATATATATATATATATATATATATATATATATATATTATATATATATATATATATATATATATATGTCTATGTATGTACATATATATATATATATATATATATATATATATATATATATATATATATATATATATATAATATATAAATATATATATATATATATATATATATATATATATATATATATATATATATATATATATATATATATATATATGCACAGACACATATACATACATACATACATACATATGTATGTATGTGTGTGTGTGTGTTATATAGTACATTTTTACTATTTGTAATTATATCATAAGATGGAGTAATATGCTTATATTTATTATTTTCTTTTACTGTACAGAGAGTGATATATTGTGTTTTCTATGATAACTTCGAGGGCCGCCATGTGCTTCACTGGGGGCCGCATGCGGCCCGCGGGCCGCCGGTTGTGCACCATTGGTCTAGATAATTTCATAGCCAAGTTTGCATTATTTTTTAGTAAGCAAAAATTTTTTCAACGCTAAAACTGCATGACTTGGAGACAAAAATAGAGTATGGAAAAACAATGATTGAACAGGATAGAGAAAACTGCTGAGGAATGAAAGTAAAGGTGATGTATGAGTGATTGGGCCACTATAGAATAGAATAAATCTTACTTTTACTTATTTTCTGCGTTAGGGGCCCCACACACGGGGCAATTTTCAGTGGACGTTGGCTGACACAATTTTGTGATGAGAAATGAAAAAAAATTTTCTATGTATGCCTACACACGAGCCAGGTTTTTGTGGCGGTGTGTTTAGAGCTTCCTTCTCCACTTTTTCTTAGCACCACGAAATAGTGGCAGCCACCATCCACAGAAAATTGTGGGAGCTCATAGTCTACTATCTACACACACTATACATACAATTACATACATCTACTTATAGTAAGCTCACAGCTTCAGTAGTACTTTATACAGGCCTTAATACTAATTTTATTGATCAGCTATTACACGCATATTTTACAGTGAAATTAATGAAAAATTTAATAGCTGTCTAAATATATTACTAATTAATGCCATTAATCCTCAAGGCATTAAAACTATTTATTAATTTCACAAATTTACTGTAAACATGTATCTAAACACAATGGTATTATGTTTAATCATACCAAAATATTGTTTTTTACTGTCTAGAAATCCTTATTACACTTTATTATCACTCCATATATAAACAAATTATTTCGTAGGATGTCACAACGTTCAAAGCACCTAAGTAAGATCCATGCAAGTGTCGTCATCCATTCATCCCCTGTGTATCTTTCTGTACTTAGCTGTGCTCACAGATGATTTGCTGCACGATGCACTTTTATGGCAGTGACAAAACGACCTTACCATAGAATGATATACAGTATGACATGTATACATCAGAAAAGAAGTCCCCTCCAAACAAAAGGAAAGACTTGGTTCAATTGTAAAGTACAGTACTGGTGATCACAGCACAGACCATTTTCCCATTTGGGTAGTGCCATCCAGGCACATTGAGCAGTGCACTGTAGACATTACCTAAAGGTCTTTTGCAACGTTCATTTTGCTCTAGCTGCGCTTGCCTTTTAGTCATGTACTGAATCCCCGTTCCTGTTCTGTAGCCGTTTCTTCGATCCCATCTTGCTGTCTAACTTCTTAACTTTTACTTTGTAGTACAACTGCAGGGTTTTCTCCTATCAGTACAAGAGTGCTGAATGACATCTTACCATTTGCCAAGATACAAGATGATAGAAAGACCTCTCTTGTCTTAGTTGGTGATTTCAATGGTCACCATAAGGATTGGTTAAATTCTGTTTCTCCTACCAATGGCCATTGCTTAAGAGCTTGTAGACTTTGCCTCTGAATCAGGCTGTGGGCAAATCATAAGGGAAGCTACTCACAGGTCTGGTAACTGCTTGGACCTTGATACACCGACTCCCCTTGTGTTATAACAAGTAAGGTTAGTTATACAGTTGGAACATCTAATCATGCCTTGATTTCATTAGTAGTGAAGACTGAGCAGCCTGTCTCTGATGTATCATACTCATGTAAGTTTTATATGATATCTCAAGCAGACTGGAATGGGATTTTAAATGATCTTTTGGACCTGAATTGGTCACAATTGTATAGTGGTGCTGATCCAGTTGTCCTTCTCGTGTGCTAAGGTACTGAGTGAAGGACAAACCGTGGTTCAGTGATGATTGTAGACGTGCTTATTTGGAGAAGCAGGAGGCCTATCATCTTACGGCCCAAATTCACATATTTAATTTATATGCAAATCATCCCTTAACTTGCTCAAAACGCAAACAAGAAAGTGGTTAGAAAGAAACCCTATCATCAACAACTTGAAAAAGTAAATTGCTAGAAATATCATTTTAGAATAGCGTTAAGTGCATTCATGGTTAACAATTAAATAACTTGATTATATTTGTCACATCTGCTGTGTGATCAGTCTTTTTGGGGGGAATAGATTAGAAAGAGTGAAAAAGAAGGCTCTATTTTAAAGAAAAAATGTAAATCAGGGGTGGTTGGAGTGAACTATCATAGCAAGTGGACAGGGAAGTGAAATGCCATGACTGAAGAAGAATATGATTATTAACATCAGGAGCCAGCTCTATGAGTCAAGCTTAACTCATTGGGCTGGTTAATTCCCTTTTGATATTATTATTATTATTATTATTACTACTTGCAAAGCTAAAACCCTAGTTGGAAAAGCAGGATGCTATAAGCCCAGCCCAAGGGTCCCAACGGGGAAAATAGCTCAGTGAGGAAAGGAAACAAGGAATAATAAAACATTTTAAGAACAGTAACATTAAAATAAATTTTTCCTATATAAGCTATGAAAGCTTTAATAAAACAAGAGGAAGAGAAATAAGATATGATAGTGTGCCCGAGTATACCCTCAAACAAGAGAACTAACCCAAGACAGTGGAAAACCATGATACAAAGGCTATGTCACAACGCAAGACTAGAGAATAATGGTTTGATTTTGGAGTGTCCTAGAAGAGCTGCTTACCATAGCTAAAGAGAGAGTTTTATTCTTACTAAGGGGAAAGTAGCCACCGAACAATTACAGTGCAGTAGTTAACCATTAACAATGGTCCTTAGCCTCGTGAAAGTATCATGAAACAAGTAAACTGGTCACTCTGACGAAAGACTGAAATTGCCGTACATAGGGAAACCAATCAAGACAATAAAACTAGACTCATTCCTTTGGGAGGATAGTACTCTCAGAGTTCTTAAGCCTCTGTTGCTTCCTTTCTCCATACTGTAACTCAGGAGTTTCTCCAGGTAACCCTGGGTGCTGAATGGCCTTACAAGACCCAGTCCTACCCAAATTCATAAATACATTCCATTAATATACAGCTCAAAGAAAGTCACCATATATATCACTACGAAATTGCTCTATCAGGTGCCTCTGCTGACGGCAAAAATCCCCCTGCAGTATCCAAAAGAAATTCTAGTGTCAATATGTCTGTTCACTTTCCTTATCAAATAAAAAAAATCAAATCACCAAAGTAATAAATGAAAGATCCTAAATTGTAAACAAAATCATTAATATAAGCATAAGACTGTTACTGTCATTGCGGGTTCTAGAACACATTGTGCCAACAATACCAGTGAACAGTTTTTGTAAACAAAAAGACAAAATTTCTTTGATAAAAACACCTGTGTTCTATTGACAGGTATATGATTAATGTTATAGATGTTAATCTATTCTAAGGCTTCAGTAGTTAAGGCATTAACCTCTCACAAAATTAACTAATATTGCACAAACAAACACACACACGCATGCGCGCACACACATACACGCACACATTAAAATCTTCAATCAATGTGTTTCCCTGAAAGCCCCTTACCAGAAGGTAAGACTTGTAATACAGTATATAGCAAGCATGACCTAACTGGGTTGTGATGGCCGATGTGGTAACGTCCCTGACTGGTGATTGCCAGATGGGGTTTGAGTCCCGCTCAAACTCGTTAGTTCCTTTGGTTGCTGCAACCTCATCATCCTTGTGAGCTAAGGATGGGAGTTTAAGGGACCCCATAGGTCTATCTGCTGAGTCATCAACAGCCATTGCCTGGCCCTTCTTGGTCCTAGCTTGGGTGGAGGGGGGGCTTGGGTGCTGTTCTTATGTACATATGGTCAGTCTCTAGGGCATTGTCCTGTTTGATAGGGTAATGTCGTTGTCCTTTGCCTCTGCCATTTTATGAGTGACCTTTAAAATCTTGTCATGAGGAATAGTCTATGAATTTTCATGCATGGAGAAGTGTGAATCTCACTGAAAATAGTTCGACTTCATGTTTAGAAACATTATTTTTGTCATAGAGAGGCTTTCTATACTGTTTATATGCACATGCACATACTGTATTTGTACACACACGTGTGTGTGTGTGTATATATAAATATATATATATATATATATATATATATATATATATATATATATATATATATATATATATATATATATGATTTATAAATATGTATATATATTTGTATAATGTATATATATATATATATATATATATATATATATATATATATATATATATATATATATATATATATATATATATATATATATATATATATACACACACGTATATGTGTACGCATCTGTCACTTTTTGTCACATTTACTTTAATTCGTATTATATTATTATGAGCTATGGCTTTATTTAACCATGACGCATAATACACAATAACAAAAATAAAATTTTCCCTTGATCTTATATAATCCGAAAAATAATGGTAACATTGTAGGTAGTATGTTGGCCTGGGCACCAGCCGCCCGTTGAGATACTACCGCTAGAGACTTATGGGGTCTTTTGACTGCCCAGACAGTAGTACAATGGATCCTTCTCTCTTTTTACGGTTCATTTTCCTTTTTCCTACACACACAAATATACGCACACACCAAATAGTCTGGTCTAGTCTTTACATAATATTCTCCTCTGCCTCATATACCTGACAACACTGAGATTACCAAACAATTCTTCTTACTGCACTGTAATCGTTCAGTGGCCACTTTCCTCTTTGTAAGGGTAGAAGAGAGACTCTTTAGCTATGGTAAGCAGCTCTTCTTGGAGAAGGATACTCCAAAATCAAACCATTGTTCTCTAATCTCGGGTAGTGCCATAGCCTCTGTACCATGGTCTTCCACTGTCTTGGGTTAGACTTCTCTTGCTTGAGGGTGCACTCGGGCACACTATTCTATCTTAATTCTCTTCCTCTTGTTTTGTTAAAGTTATTGTTGTTTATATAGGAGATATTTATTTTAATGTTGCTATTCTTAAAATATTTTATTTTTCTTTGTTTCCTTCCCTCGCTGAGCTATTTTCCCTGTTGGAGCCCCCGGGCTTATAGCATCCTGCTTTTCCAACTAGGGTTGTAGCTTAGCAAATAATAATAATAATAATAATAATAATAATAAATGTGGGATTTTGATTAAGTCTGTTCTTGAGCCAAGCAGTTGCAAAGTTAATGCTAATGGAGTCTTATCAAATAAATTTCCAGTGGACAGCGGAGTACTCCAAGGGAATGTGTTGTCACCTATGTTGTTTATCCTCCTCATGGATTTTGTAATGCGTAGAACAGTCAGAGATGGGGGAGAAGGATTGGACTGGATTGGTGATAGGAATTTAGCAGACCTAGAATATGCTGATGTCCTTGTTAGCAGAACACCACAGGATTTGCAATGCTTGCTTACCAGAATGCATGAAATATCACACGAGTTTGGCCTAAAGACAATTAAAAAGAGACAGATGATGAGAATGCAGTATGCAATGGAAGATTAAATAACTTTGGAAAAATAGGGTAGAATAATTCAAGTATTTAGGAACTATGATCTCCAATACAGGGTCTTTAAAATTAGAGTTTAGTGAAAGATTGAAAAAAGCAAATCAAACAATGGCTAGGTTGAGTAAAATTTGGAAATCAAATCGCCTGAAATTGCATATAAAAATCTCACTATATATCAGTTTAGTGAGATCGTTGTTACTCTATGGACATGAGTCATAGTATGACAAGGAAACAATCTCCAATAGATTTAGTAGATTTGAGAACGAAGCCCTCAGAAAGATATTGGGAGTTAAATGGCTGGACAGGATTAGAAATGGAACTACATGAGAGATTACTCGAGTGCCATATGTAGATGAGATCATGATGAAGGGTAGATGGAGATGGTTTGGGCATGCTCTTCGCACTCCCCAAGAGAGAGTAGTTCACCAAACGTTCAGTTGGGCTCCACAAAGTACAAGAAGAATTGAAAGACCCAGGCCTACATGGTTAAGGACTATGAAGTGCAAAGTGTATATATATATATATTATATATATATATATATATATATATATATATATATATATATATATATATATATATATATATTTATGTATATATATATATATATATATATATATATATATATATATATATATATGTATGTATATATACATATATTTATTATATTATATATATATATATATATATATATATATATATATATATAATATATATATATATATTATTTTTGCTTGTGTGTATTCATCTCTGTTTGGGGCACTTGTATCTAAGTATAATATAGCCCTCAACATACTGTAGATGCAAATAACCAACCTTGCCAACAAGGCCATCAGCACGACAGAGAATCCTGTGTCTGGCTCGCGAAATGGGTCATACACTGGTGGACAACTGAACTTAGGTTAATGCCAGCAAGACCCACAGCAAGAACATTTTCTTTGGGTTGAGAATCTTGCAAGACCCTGACTACACCGGTCGGGTCTTCTACCCTTGGGGGCTATGACGACTGTCTAAGAGTCCCCGACCGGAGATAAGGTCCGGGCAATCTGAGTGTGTGTCTGTGTCTGTTTATTCGTCTACAGCTGATGCCATCTTGGAGAATACCACTGGTTGTTGTAGCTGTTCTTTGGTAGTTTCATTATCTCATTTTGCTTTTCAAGCAAGTCGCATTTTATAATTTGGTTTCAAATAAAAAATCATATAAGCTGAAAGTTAGATTCCTTCAAGTATTCTTTCTCTTTGTTGTTGTTTTAATGTAACTGTCTTGTTATATATTATTATTACTACTACTTCTGAGAAAAATCATCATTATTATATTTATCATTTTTTTAAACACTGAGGTATCAGTATCATTATAAAGACTAGCCTCAGCAGATTGAAAATTACATCACCTGTGTGTGTGTATATTATATATATATATATATATATATATATATATATATATATATATATATATATATATATATATATATATATATATATATATATATATATATATATATATATATATTAGAATAAGATCCTCTAGTTACAAAAGCTGTGAATTCATAATAGCTTTTTTTACTACAAGGTACCAAGTGTGTGGCAGTTTGCAAAGAGGCGACCCCTGGGCTTTCAGTCACCTTCAAGTCTCTAGCTCTTCTGAACTTCAACCGGTCCACAGCTAAACTGTTCTTTGGCCTCTGACGCTCTGCTATCTGCCTGGTTAGTAACATTCAGTAACTATCCACAGTATTCGCTGGTCAACTTTACCTGATGTGTCGTAGGTAGTAGGTTGGCTAGGGTACCAGCCGCCCGTTTGAAATACTGCCACAAGCCCAGGGGCCCCAACAGGGCTACAGGAAAGTAGCCCAGTGAGGAAAGGAAACAAGGAAAAATCAAATATTTTAAGATCAGTAACAACATTATGATAAATATTTCCTATATCAACTATAAAAACTATAACAAAACAAAAGGAAGAGAAATTAGGTAGAATAGTGTACCCGAGTGTACCCTCAAGCAAGAAAACTCTAACCCAAGATAGTGGAAGACCATGGTACAGAGGCTATTGCACTACCAAAGACTAGAGAACAATGTTTTGATTTTGGGGTGTCTTTCTAGAGAGTTGTACCATGGTCATAGTCTTCCACTTTCTTAGGTTAGAGTTCTCTTGCTTGAGGGTACACTCGGGCACACTATTCTAACTTATTTCTCTTCCTCTTTTTTTTAAAAGTTATATAGTTTATATATAAAAGATTTGTTTTACTGTCGTTACCGTTCTTAAAATGTTTTAATTTAGTTGTTCTTTTTTTCTCTCGTAGTTTATTGAGTTCCTTGTTTCCTTTCTTCACTGGGCTATTTTCCCTCTTGAAGCTCTTGGGCTTGTAGCATCCTGGTTTTCCAACTAGGTTTGTAGCTTGGATCATAATAATAATAATAATAATAATAATAATAGTAATTATGATAATAATAATTATTGATTATTGATTGATAATTTGATAATTGATAATAATAATAATAATATTCAGTAATGATAATTAATAATAATAATTGATAATTGATAATAATAATAATAATAATATGCTTGTGTGTGTGTGTGTGGATGCAGGCCACATATCTTGTATATGAATATGAGTATGGTTTATACTTGAATATACCACAGTTCTGAATAAATTATTTATTCATATATTTCAGGTGCAATGCCAGATACTATGACGCCATCGACATGAAGATTCAGCAATCAGTTTAAAGGTTCAAGGTTTAAAGGCCACTCATGAATGGCAAGGGACAGTGACAAGAGACTGACCATATACACACATGATCAGCGCCCAAGCCCCCTCTCCACCCAAGCTAGGACCAAGGAGGGCCAGGCAATGGCTGCTGATGACTCAGCAGATAGACCTAGAGGCTACCCCAGACCCTCCATTCTTAGCTCACAAGGATGGTGAGGTTGCAGCAACCAAAGAAACTAACTAGCGAGTTTGAGCTGGACTAGAATCCCAGTCCGGCGTTCACCAGTCAGGGACGTTACCACATCTGCCACTCTTCTTATCTAACTCGGACACTGATAACAGCACTGATTTGGGAGAACCATTTCTATGATGATTACACAAGCAATAGAAACAGGGAAGACAGTCAAGATAATCTAGAAGACAAGCCTGATAACTCTGAAAACAGTAAAGAAAATCAAGAAATTCCTGAAAAACAAGAAAATCAAAATCAAGAAAATCCTCAAGAGAACCATGACGAGGAAACCAAGGAAGTGCCAATGTTGCAAGGTCAATACAGACTTTCAGCATTTTCCAAAAGACCCATTGACTGTTGACGAAACACTCAATTGTCCTGATAAACACACGTGGGAAGCTGCAATGCTGCAAGAAATGGAAGTGTTAGAAAACATGGACACCTGGAAAATAGTGCCAAAACCAACAGGATACAAAGTGATTGATTGCAAGTGGGTATTCAGAAGAAAATACAATGAACCTGGTGAGGTAATGATACACAAAGCAAGATTTGTGGCCAGAAGGTTCTGCCTAACACTCGGTGCTGACTACCTCGAGACATACGCTCCTGTAGTGAAGAAATCGAGCATTAGACTATTAACTTGCATTAGCTGCTGAAAATTCATGGTCTGTTGAACAGCTTGATGTTAATTCAGCCTATCTCAACAGTGGAGTGAAGGAAGTCATATTTATGAAACAACCAAAGGGATGTGAAGTTGCAAACAGAAAACATTTTGTTTGTGAATTGGAGAAAAGTATCTACGGCTTACCTCAAAGCGTTGAAAATTGGAATGAAGAACTAAACGAGAAGCTGACAAAAATGGGACGGATTAAATCTGAATTTGATAGATGTGTGTACTATAATTAAGCAAAATCAATAATTATTGCTGTTCACATAGATGATTTTATCATAGTTGGAAATTCACAAGATGTAACACTTTAATTATTATGCCGTAGAAGATCTAGGAGAGCCATCAAGTATTCTTTCCATTAAATACATCAGAGAAGGTCCATCAAAAATTCTGTCCATCAGAGACTTCATTCAAGAAGTGCTGACAAATCAAAATCGTGCTGAATTGAAAGGGTTGTCAACTCCATTAGCCCAAAATTTTAGAAACGAAGTCCCAGAAGATGAAGAATATAATGCAGCAGAATACAGAGGAATCACTGGAAGCTTGTTTACACCTTGTAAATTGCACTAGGCCTGACATAGCTTTTGCCACAGGGGCACTTTGCCAGAAAAATCACGATCCTCGCAAAAAAGATCTCAAGAACGCTCAACATCTGCTACGATATCTCAAGAAGACTCAAGATTTAGCCATTCGTTACCAGAAAACTCAAGAATGTCTATCCGCATGGGTGAATGAAGACCATGCAAATGATCATGATGGAAGAAAATCCATCTCTGGATTTGTAATCATCTTAACAGGTGGAACAATATCCTGGAGATGCTGGGAGCAGAGAATAACTACACACTCAACAAATGAAGCAGAAAATGTAGCACTTTGTGAAGCAACAAGAGAAGTAGTTTATTTCAGATAACTGCTTTGGGAACTTAGATTCTCGAAGTTTGTCGACAAAGTAACGGAAATAAAAAGTTGACAATCAGGGTGTTATAGCCTTAGCAAATGACACTCATTGTTCTGAGAGATCAAAGTACATTGATACACAAAAGCACTTTGTACTAGAGAAAATCAACTTATGAAAAATCAGAATCAAGTACATTCCATCAAAGAAGAATTTGGCTAATCAATTCACCAATATCATTTGCACAGAGAGAACCCAAGAACTAATCGCCAAGTTGGGACTCTGTCTACTGTAAAAGTGCCTTTATTTTTCATTCATACCAAATGTTGGTAATTTATTATCAAGTTTTGAGTACATTATTGCCATTTGTTATGCACTGTTTGTAGTTTATTATTATCAAATTTGCTATTTCATATTTGCCAATTATTATGCAATGTTAGTTGTTTGTTGTCAGATTTGCAAGTTCATATTTGCCTACTATTGTTCAATGTTGGCGGTTTATTTTTGCAAAATATTGCAAGTTCCTATTTGTCAATTACTTTGCAATATGAATTTGTAGTTTGCTTATTCTGTTACTAACCTGCACTGTCTGCATATTATACCCATTACTGTATGCTAGTTTTAAATGCAGCTGTGTAAACTGAAAATGTTTGATGGCTAATCAAATTATTTCATTTGATATGCTTAAATATTTATGCATTCTCAGATTGAATATTTTGTTTGTAATGTCAAAAAAGAATGTAATGTCAATTTAAATGGCGAGACTAGAGACTGTAGGGTGTTGTTCTGTCATCTCTTAGTACCTTATAACCTTAGTTGGGTTATTATTATTATTATTATTATTATTATTATTATTATTATTATTATTATTATTATTGTAATAATAATTATTATTATTATTATTATTATTATTATTATTATTATTATTATTATTATTATTACTTGCTAAGCTACAAGCCTAGTTGGAAAAGCAGGATGCTCGAAGCCCAAGGGCTTTAACAGGGAAAATAGCCCAGTGGGGGAAGGAAATAGGGAAATAAACTACAAGATATGTTTATGAATGATAAGATTAAAATATATCTTTCATAAATAAACTATAAAAACTTAAAAAAGAAAAATACGAGGAAGAGAAATAAGATAGAATAGTGCAGATGTGTTTTCCTTAAACCGACTCATGAAGGTAGATAGGAAGTATAAGATAGAATATGTACTCTACTTATATCTTGACTTTATTTCTCTTAAGTTTTGACAGCAAAGTAAATGCTCTATGTTATCCTCCTCTTTGCAAAGGCCACAGACATCACCCTTGGAGTTTTGTTAGGATTCAACTTCATACCCCATGATTTGCACCATGCACTTATTGTAGCTAGATCTCTATTAAGGGATTCAGCAACCCCAGATATACATTCAGGAGATGGAATTGATGCAAAGAGAGTAGCATCATCTGCATACACCACCTCGATACACCTATTTCACTGTAATTGAAAACGTCTATATTGCATAGCATATATATTTTTACAGGTACATAATCCACGTGCACTTACCTATCTTTGTCATTGAACACCTGTCTCTTTAATGTGCAATTAAACCTTCCTTTACTAGCTTGTACCTCTCTCTCTCTCTCTCTATCTCTCTCTCTCTCTCTCTCTCTCTCTCTCTCTCTCTCTCTCTCTCTCTCTCTCTCTCTCTCTCCTCTCTCTCTCTCTCTCTCTCTCTCTCTCTCTCTCTCTTTTCTCAACGTACATACACTTTTCTCATACAATACACACACAGTTCACACCACATAACAAGAATCTCTCTCTCTCTCTCTCTCTCTCTCTCTCTCTCTCTCTCTCTCTCTCTCTCTCTCTCTCTCTCTATACACACACCTTTACTTTATTTCGAATAGGGGCAGACAGCTTTCCTTCATTGTATTTCAGATAGAGGTAGACAGCTTTCCTTTACTGTATTTCGAATATGGGCAGACAGCTTTCCTTTACTGTATTTCAAATAGGGGCAGACAGCTTTCTTTTACTGCATTTTGAATAGGGTCAGACAGCTTTCCACTAATGTATTTCTTAATACGACAAACAGCTTGCCATACTGTATATTGAATGTGACCACAATTCATTTAATTGTGTCAAAACTTGTGTAAAGTGTCAAAGTATTTTCCATGGTTTTTGTTCTTATGATCAGAAGCAAACTAGGTCTTCCCCACACAATTGAGATTACCAGAACAGTTATGAATAGGTGTTCTTTCATTATTATTGCTACGATTTAGAATATTCAGTCAATGAAGGAAACGTTCTTGTACTCTTACTGAAATATCCAAGTCACTACATTCAGCTGTTGACAATGCCTTGTTAACACTATCAATGTCTCATCCTGCAAGTGTTATTTTGCCCATACTGATCATTTAAGAGCATCAAGTATAAAATTATATTTTATAAAAACGAATATGGTATTTGAAGCAGTATCTGAAACATATAGTTAGTTACGCTCGAGGTTTGCAGTAGATGGGTAACTAAAGCCCTTGGTTAACTCCCAGGTGAGGATAGGTTGTGTCGACAGTGAACCTTAAGCTGTGCAATTTATCAATTTATATACAGAACTGGAGCCAAACTATCTGCTGCTGGCGACAAGAGAAACTTAACACTGAGGTGTAAGTAGAAGAAGCTTGTGCAGGAAGGTGAAAAAAAAGAAGCGTAGATTTGGTAAAGTAGGAAGACAATCTACTTTCTTTACCACCGCTCCTCTATTTTTTTCCCTTCCACCTTCTTGTACAGTGTATTTCCACTTCGACCTCAATGTTGAAGGATTCCCTTGTCACCCTGCAGCAGATAGTTTGGCTCTACATACATACATATACCAAGGCACTTCCCCCAATTATGGTGGGTAGCCGACATCAACAAATGAAACAAAACATAAAAGGGGACCTCTACTCTCTACATTCCTCCCAGCCTAACAAGGGACTCAACCGAGTTCAGCTGGTACTGCTAGGGTGCCACAGCCCACCCTCCCACATTATCCACCACAGATGAAGCTTCATAATGCTGAATCCCCTACTGCTGCTACCTCCGCGGTCATCTAAGGCATCGGAGAAAGCAGCAGGGCCTACCAGAACTGCGTCACAATCGCTCGCCATTCATTCCTATTTCTAGCACGCTCTCTTGCCTCTCTCACATCTATCCTCCTATCACCTAGAGCTTCCTTCACTCCATTCATCCACCCAAACCTTGGCCTTCCTCTTGTACTTCTCCCATCAACTCTTGCATTCATCACCTTCTTTAGCAGACAGCCATTTTCCATTCTCTCAACATGGCCAAACCACCTCAACACATTCATATCCACTCTAGCTGCTAACTCATTTCTTACACCCGTTCTCACTCTCACCACTTCGTTCCTAACCCTATCTACTCGAGATACACCAGCCATACTCCTTAGACACTTCATCTCAAACACATTCAATTTCTGTCTCTCCATCACTTTCATTCCCCACAACTCGGTTCCATACATCACAGTTGGTACAATTACTTTCTCGTATAGAACTCTTTTTACATTCATGCCCAACCCTTTATTTTTTACTACTCCCTTAACTGCCCCCAATACTTTGCAACCTTCATTCACTCCCTGACATACATCTGCTTCCACTCCACCATTTGCTGCAACAACAGACTCCAAGTTGTTAAACTGATCCACCTCCTCAAGTAACTCTCCATTCAACATGACATTCAACCTTGCACCACCTTCCCTTCTCGTACATCTCATAACCTTACTCTTACCCACATTAACTCTCAGCTTCCTTCTCTCACACACTCTTCCAAATTCTGTCACTAATCTGCCAAGCTTCTCTTCTGTGTCTGCAACCAGTACAGTATCATCCGCAAACAACAACTGATTTACCTCCCATTCAGTTTTAATCCTCGTCCAAGCACTCGAGCGTTCACCTCTCTCACCACTCCAACATACAAGTTAAACAACCACGGTGACATCACACATCCCTGTCTCAGCCCCATTCTCACCGGAAACCAATCGCTCACTTCATTTCCTATCCTAACACATGCTTTACTACCTTTGTAGAAACTTTTCACTGCTTGCAACAACTTTCCACTAACTCCATATAACCTCATCACATTCCACATTGCTTCCCTATCAACTCTATCATACGCTTTCTCCAGATCCATAAACGCAACATACACCTCCTTACCTTTTGCTAAATATTTCTCACATATCTGCCTTACTGTAAAAACCTGATTCATACAACCCCTACCTCTTCTAAAACCACCCTGTTCTTATAAGATTGCATTCTCTGTTTTATCCTTGATCCTATTAATCATTACTCTACCATACACTTTTCCAACTACGCTTAACAAACTAATACCTCTTGAATTACAACACTCATGCACATCTCCCTTACCCTTATATAGTGATACAATACATGCACAAACCCAATCTACTGGTACCATTGACAACACAAAACACATATTAAACAATCTCACCAACCATTCAAGTACAGTCACACCCCCTTCCTTCAACATCTCCGCTCTCACACCATCCATACCAGACGCTTTTCCTACTCTCGTTTCATCTAGTGCTCTCCTCACTTCATCTATTGTAATCTCTCTCTCATTCTCATCTCCCATCACTGGCACCTCAATACCTGCAACAGCAATTATATCTGCCTCCCTATTATCCTCAACATTCAGTAAATTTTCAAAATATTCCTCCCACCTTTTCCTTGCCTCCTCTCCTTTTAACAATCTTCCATTTCCATCTTTCAGTCTCTTCAATTCTTGAGCCAGCCTTCCTTACTCTCTTCACTTCTTTCCAAAACTTCTTCTTATTCTCTTCATATGAATGACCCAATCCCTGACCCCACCTCAGGTCAGCTGCCCTCTTTGCCTCACGTACCTTGCACTTTACTTCCACATTTTTCTCTTTATATTTTTCATACTTCTCTATACTATTACTCTGCAGCCATTCTTCAAAAGCCCTCTTTTTCTCTTTGACTTTTACCTTCTCTCATGCTGCCTCCAACAACCTTCTTGCCACACACATCACTTGCAATCCCAACAAAATTTTCTTTTACTAACTTCCACTCCTCCTCTAAATTGCCAGTTTCTCTTAACTTTCACTTTGTCATATGTCATTTTCAACCTTTCCTGATATTTACTTTATACCCCCGGTTTTATTAGCTCTTCAACCCTCACTAGCTCCCTTTTACATCCACCTACTCTATTCCCCCACTCTTTTTCTACAACTAATTTTCCTTCCACCAAAAAATTATCAAACATACCTTAGCCATACCCCTAAACACGTGCAAGTCTTTCAATCTTCCAAACATTCTTTTAGTTATCAACACATAATCCATTAATGCCCTTTCTACTACTCCTCCATTTGCCACTTACCCATGTAGGCCTATACTTATTTTTATCTTTTTGAAAAACCTATTACTTAACACCATCTCTTGCTCAACCCGCATATTTACCAGTCTCTCACCACTCTAATTGCCTCTAATTCTGTATATAAATTAATGCATTTTACAGCTTGAGGTTCTGTCGACAATACCTTTCCTCAGCAGGTAGTATCAAAGTCAATTCTCTTCAGTGAGGCAGATGTGTACCACGTCTTGGGGGGGGGGTTGTCCTTTTAGCTCGTTAAAGTTTCCTTCTCGCTGCTTGGTTGGACAATATAATTCTAACCAATCAGAAAACTTAGGTTTGAGTTTAAAGGGCACCACTGCAAGTCACTGCAAATGCGCCTCATTAAAAAAAATTGAGTATGAGTAGTTTGATTACCCATCTACTGCAAACCTCAGGATTAGTAACTACGTTTCTGATACTGCTTCAAATACCTTATTAGTTTTCATATTCATAAAATATCATCTTATACTTTATGCTTTTAAATTATCAGTACAGACAAAAAACACTTGTAGGACTGTGAAATTGACAGTGCTAACATGGCATCATCATCAGCTAAATGTAGTGACCTTCATATTTCGGTAAGAGTATAAGAAAACTTCCTCCATTGACTGAATAGTGTAAATCATAGCAACCAGAATGAAAGAACAGTTATTCATAATAACTGATCTGGTAATGTCAAAATTTGTGGGGGTAAGATTTAGTTTGCTTCTGACCATAAGAACAAATCTAGTTCACATGTCAGATCAAATCTCTTGTAAACTCTGTACCTTTAAAGAAGTAAATAAAAGATCTTCAAAATCACACATTTTTATTATTATTTTCTTACAATTATTATTGTCCCCCCTTTTAAGCCAGCATTGCTTTGACTGGAGAGGTAGTGGGTGTCCTCAGCGGATGGCAGCTGAGCAGATGCCATCATTAGAGTGAAGTTTTCAGTTCATGGTGTTTTAGTAACTAGGGATTTTCTGGAGACGTTAATTGTTGAAATAGGATAAAGTCCGTTTTCTGTTTCATCCGCTTGGTATTCCCATTCTCACTTATCACAAGGGCTCTTACCCGTTTTCTATGACTTCATACTTAGGTGGGGAGACTTTATTGAGTGGAACAAAGTTGAGTGTTGCCATGAATCCCAAGAAAACTTATAACATTTTTTCCATGAATATAATAACAGACATATTTCCCAGCATATGTCTAGAATTCTTATTAGATTTCATACTACGTAATTTAGTTAATTAGAATGGTATATATTGAGCAAATCAAAAGAAACAGCAAGGTACAGAAAAGACGTTTATACTGGTAGCCAGGTTACAACAGAATTTAATACAGTAACAATCTTACAAGAGCTTCTTTTTCCTAATATCGATCTAAACTATTAAGCAACTATAAGAACTTTGTACAATAAATGTCCTAAATTTAAATAATTGAATATTAAAGTTGGACAAAACTATCCCCCTCTTGAATCTCGTGTACATTCACAACGTGATTTATTACAAGAGATCCAACACGCCCCCTCAAAGGCAGACAAGACAACGCAAATACCAAAAGGTCTCAAGGCTGTCAGACATCCAATGTAGGTGATTGAGTCGGGTAAAAAGGAAGAGACGTACAGCGAATGTTCTGACTGTTCCTATTTCTTCCCCCAACGGAACAGCCAAATCGGACGTAAGTCGCCTTCTACTGCACGTGGATCACAAGATCACATAGACTTTTTCTTTGACACAATAAATCATTCAATGCGTGTGACTATTTTAAAAGAAATACAATGTGTAGCTAACCTATCTTAAATATGATAATTAATGGTAATATCGCAGTATAGCCCACTTTAACGTTTTTAATCTTTTGGGGTAAGCCGACATTGACTCGCCAATTAAATTAGTTCTGTCTATTACTAGGTTGTTATATAAGCTTGACCAAATGAATTATCTATCGGGGTAATATTTCATATGAGAGAGAGAGAGAGAGAGAGAGAGAGAGAGAGAGTCGACAGCCAAGGTTAGAGAGACAAGAGGAGAGAGAGAGAGAGAGAGAGAGAGAGAGAGAGAGCCAAGGGAGAGAGACAAGAGACAGTCAAGGTGAGAGAGAGGAGAGAGAGAAACAGCAGACAACCAAGATAGAGAGAGAGAGAGAGAGAGAGAGAGAGAGAGAGAGCAAGCCAAGGCGAGGGAGAGAGACAAGAGACAGTCAAGGTGAGAGAGAGGAGAAAGAGAGAAACAGCAGACAACCAAGATGAGAGAGAGAGAGAGAGAGAGAGAGAGAGAGAGAGAGAGAGGAGACAGCCAAGGCGCGAGAGAGAGACAGGAGACAGCCAAGGTGCGAGAGAGAGAGACAGGACACAGCCAAGGCAAGAGAGAGAGACAGGAGACAGCCAAGGCAAGAGAGAGAGACAGGAGACAGCCAAGTCGAGAGAGAGACACGAGACAGCCAAGGCGAGAGGGAGAGAGACGGGAGACAGCCAAGGCAAGAGAGACACGAGACAGCCAAGGCGAGAAAGACCAGAGACAGCCAAGGCAAGAGAGAGAGAGAGAGACAGGAGACAGCCAAGGCAAGAGAGAGAGACAGGAGACAGCCAAGGTGAGAGAGAGAGACAGGAGACAGCCAAGGTGAGAGAGAGTGACAGGAGACAGCCAAGGGGAGTGAATGAGGAGACAGCCAAGGCGAGAGAGAGAGAGAGAGAGAGAGAGAGAGAGAGAGAAACAGGAGACAACCAAGGCAAGAGAGAGAGACACAGTAGACAGCCGAGACTATAGACCGCTGAGGAGAGGGAGAGAGAGAGAGAGAGAGAGAGAGAGAGAGAGAATAGGGGGTTAAGGACAGATAGGATTTAGCCAGGCTAAGAGAACCAAGATAAGACAGCGAGCTGAGAAGCTATAGAAAGACACACAGGAAAATATTGCTTACAACATTGCAGAGTAAGACTATAATGCATAGTAATGAGCAAGATAAACTAATTATACAAATCAACAAAACTTTTAATTGAATATCTTTTAGTGTCCAAACGTCTAAAACAGAAGTTAAACAACAAACAGCAATTTTAACTTTCAAGGTATTCTCTACTGTTTTCCTAATCTAAAATGACTGAATATCCTAATTCTGGGGATTACCAAGACTTCTCAACTGAATATGCAATATACCATGAAATGAATGCCAAGAAATCACTAGCAGTTTGCCATTTCTTAAAATGTAAAAATGTAAACTAAACTCAATTTTTTTTAATGAGGCGCATTTGCACTGACTCACAGCGGTGCCCTTTTAGGTCGGAAAAGTTTCCTACTATCTGATTGGTTAAAATTATCTTGTCCAACCAATCAGCGATCGGGAAACTTTTCCAAGCTAAAAGGGCACCCCTGTGAGTCTGTGCAAATCTGCCCCACTAAAAAGAATTGACTATACTCTTACATCCATTCATAATTGCTCTTATTAACTTTTAGATAAGAAAGTCCTGATGTTAATTGCAGATATGATATCTACAAATGTTACAATGATATAAAAAAAGTCTATCTTTGCTTTATTTCATGACAACCAACAACTTGCTTATTATAACCTAGCTTTCGATACAAAGATATGGCTATTCAATTTTAGCAGTTCTTATTCATAGAGGCAAGTTTATCTATTTCGTAATTTTATATATGAGCTTCATAGAGGGACTTCGGACCCTCTGCTTCTGCCCCATTAGACTATACTAGTTTCGAGAAATCCCAAAGGACACTGGAAACCAGCGTCAACTAACATGAATCTCCTTTTAAAAGAAGACTTGAACAAGCTAACACTAATTGGTAAACAAATAAAATGTATCTTCTTTATGACAAGTTGATTAATATTGATTTACCACAAAAGTTTTGTCTATATCACTTTAAAGTTATCAAAACAGAGAGAGAGAGAGAGAGAGAGAGAGAGAGAGAGAGAGAGAGAAACTAAAGACCCTTTATCTACGCTATATTGTACATCCACGTCCCTATAAGAAGGTACTGTACTGTACATCTAACGTGCTGAATAAGACTTAATGTTATACCCATGTCTTTATTTTTATGCTACGTTTACCTACAGAGTATTTTCAATCTAGCTTGTTTTTAATGATATTCAATTTAACCCTATTAAAGTCTCTCCAATTTACTAAAAGATTTCTTATTAGTTCTGCATCAAAATTATTCTAGGAGCTTCATCAAATCTCTTATGGTAAATTTAGCAACCAGTTTTACAGTTTAGCATATTGAAATTATTGCCAAGTGGTCTACAAGCATTTCTACAATCATATCTAAGTGTTTCTGGTGGCAATGAAAATGTCACATAAAAATTATCTGTACTCTGTTATAATGTCTTCTCAAAAAACTTTGTACGATTTATATATAAGCCTATACTGTACGGATTTAATAAAGTTTCTGGCCTTAATAATGCATTCTGTCTTTCCCATCACAAGCCTTGACTTCAAAATCTACAAATTATTTTTTAATCAAAAATATACTGCAAAAAATATACGTGTACCCAGAATGCAAACTTCTGCTGAAGATTTTTAATTCCCAATTGTATAAAAAAAACATAAATAGTTTACTGAAACTCTTCTACAATTTGCACCTAATATTTACTCTAGTCAGTAAAATCTCCAGTATGTTTCAAATGCCTTACACAGGTCTTGTGATATCACATAATTCTACTATACTAAAAGAGAGAGAGAGAGAGAGAGAGAGAGAGAGAGAGAGAGAGACTAACTGCCTGACAACACTTGGTTCACATTTCTTCCTGTTATCTTAGGTAATTTAACTATTAATAACAATTATCACCATCGTAGGATACAAGTTATTAAGGTATAATTTAATACAATAACACAAACTACATCATTCTAAATTAACAACGTTATACCTGCATAAAACAAAAGCCATATTTAGTTGGCATAATCTTAAAACTGTATTCCTTAAATGGTATATTGCATACGCATCTTTCACTTAGGAGATAAAAAATAGAGAGAGCTTAAGGCATCCTCTATAAAACCAACATATTCTGCAATCTTTTTTTAATAAAACAGGTTACTTTACTTTTCTTACTTCAAATCCAAAACAAATTATCAAATACTCGAATCTAGCAACGTTTTCTATTCTATTTGACCAGAGGTAAAATCTATACAATTTTCTCTTCCAATAAATCTTTTCTTCCCTACTTGTCGACTTCCCACGTCACACGATTTTCTGCTTTATCATACAAAGAATGTCTAAAATGATCATCGTGATGGTTTAGCCCTTCTACTATTTCAGATACAAAGTACGACTAAAACCCAAAGACAGATTGGACGTTTGCGAAACAAGCTGGTACCACCCTTTAAAGAGGCATAAGGATCCTTTAATGTAATAAAAGAATATTGCAATGAAAGACCAAGAGTGACATTTTAAAAACTAAAGTTATTGATTTGATTAAAATTTGACTTGGTTGCCTTATCTTTAAAGAAATTATGCTTTAAAATTACTATTCTACAGAAATTTTTTAAATATATTATGAACATGATATTCAATTATAATTACTCCACAAGAAATATTTAGGATTAACTATGCCACGAGAAACGTTTCTCATACAATTAACAGTCTCAACAAAAGATTAATGTTACATATTTACTTTATAATTACTGAAGCTCAAGTAAGATCCACATACTGTATACTTAATCTGTAACCCACACATGGCAACCACATATTCACCCTTACCTGTTCAATGCTGATTCAATTGTATTACACAACACAATTCGCATTCATAAATAACTAATTACGATAGTATGAAAGCCATAGAATTACTACAATATGCTGTGCTACCTGTCAAGTGAAATTAATCATGGAAACATAAAATGTTACATTTGGTATTCATGTGATTCCTGACTAGTCTACTCAATCCCACAAAATAAAATCTTTCCACTATAAAATCTGTCACAGAAAACATGAATGAGCTTTTGCAATTTCAAGTGACCAAGAATACATCAAACGGAGCAAACGTGAAAATGGAAATCTCTCCCATTGAACAATTAAAGTCCACAGAATATCCTAATGTACTAAAACACCGTAAACTGAAAACTTTACTCTAATGATGGCATCTGCTCAGCTGCCTTCCGCTGAGGACACTCACTCGCTCACCTTCAGCCAAAGCAATGCTGGCTTTGAGGAGTTCTCTTTATTAAATCTTTCCAATTTTATCTAACTACTGTACACAGGACACAAGTATGAAAATGAGCATCTGTATTCATGCAAAGAATTCAATTTGGCAAGTTCTGTACATACAAATTAGCTTTAAAAAAAAAATTCTCATTTAGCCCTCAAAAAAATCACAAGACAATTCTGCACAAAAAATAGGTTACAGGTTTTCATTTAGAATTCAGGAAAATATCATTACATATAAAAAAGGTACAGTACTGTATTACAAAATTGATAGTGTGTTCACTTCAGTCCACCAACCCTAAAATACATATACTGTACTGTAACTAGAACATTTCTAAAAAGACAGCATTTTCTTTCACTTCAAAGCATTAACATAAGGCCTTTCAATCTGGTATAGAATTTGATTTTCTTAGTCCTATACTCTACCTAAATCATCAATGAGTTTAACTCCAAATTCTATGAGTTATGGTAAAGTTATCTAACATTTGGACAGGCTACTTTTCATTGATAAGGTCATTACGATAATTTAATGCAGCTTGAAAATTCCTCTATTACAGTTGCGGATGCATGACCAGTTGATACACACAAGTAAATCTTAACACTGCCTGATCCTCTATTAATGCAAGAGAGCATGAGTGATAGAACAAATCATGAAACTAGTGGCTATTCATATAATTTAAAACTGGTTGGAATCAGTTTAAATTGATAATTGGTGTCATTTAAAAACAATTCAAGTTTCAAGAAAATGCAGTTAACATGTAGAAGAGAGTTCTTATTGCTACCTTAAAGTGATTAAAAATATACTGTTTCTAAAACTAGCCTGATCCTTCCATATACAGTAATGCCATTACCTATAATTTACCCATTTTGTGGTCTCAAAATCACCTGTAGATGCTTCAGTCATTCTTATAAAAAAAAAGCCAGCTAGCCAGTAATATTGGGAGAAATTGTTCATCTTGGTCTTGAACAATCTTAAGTTACAACTAATACTGTTTGATCCTGATTTTGCAAAGTACAAAGGCCGAAAGGTCGTTATTATAGAAAAATATGTTTGGAGGGAAAAACTTTAACATTATACAGTACTGCTTAGTATTAGTTCCACACCAAACCAATATCTTATAACAGCCACAAATATTAATTTAGGTGGGAGAGATTAAACTGGTAAAATCCTGAGACTGTAATCGAGACCTATGAGATACTTCTGAAAGACTTAGGTTTTGCATTTAGCATCAGAATTATCTTTAAGAAACAAGCAAGGAATTGTACGATAGAACGACAGAAACCATAAGCCAAACTATCTTTAGATTTAGTATTATGTGGTGAGATATCCAACTAATGTACAGTAATTCAAACTTGTTGGGATATGCTGCAGGTTAGGAAACCAGTACTGCCATATGGCGTTCCCTGGAGTGACGAATGGAGCAGAAGTCAGTAGTTATCTATAAAAGTTTCATAGTGACAATAATCAGAGTATGATGTAAAGAATACCATTACAGATAAAAGAGGAAGAATAAGGTGAGGAAGGAGCATTTACAGCCTGAAACATTAGTTATGCAACCTCCCTAAAAACAATCAATACTAATTAATCATCTGTATGTTAATCCTTGTGATAATATCTCACCAACTTTGCACGGTAATTTTATATACAATGTATAGGTGCTGACCAACAATTGGGTAAAGTTGTAAGAAATCTTGGAACATGGATAAGCACTAAAACTTGTTTTACCATGTATTATTTCTTACAGGCCTTTAAAAATAACTGTTCAAGTCAAAATGGACTAACAATTTATTTGCCCCTGATACATATATTGAACTAGAAATGATGGGCCTTAAAAATAGATGCTCAAGTTTTACTAGGATAGTATTCCAATTCATTATTCCTGTATACATCTCTTGGACAAGTGAAGTCTGGAAATACTTATATTTTCTTTGCCTTGTGTTTCCCTGCATTTGTCAAAGAATAGCTATAACGAGGCTGAGCAGACCCTTATAATACAGCAGTGGGAATTTGACTTCACAGACTTTATCTAAAAACCATAAAGAATTACAGGCCCATATCAAAATCAGGAGTGGCAGTGAATATACTGGTTCTCCTAAGTCACTTTCAAGTCCGACATTATCCTTGAGGCTTTTATTATGACTCCTGTCATAAGGACGGTGAAAATGAAACTCGAGTGGCTTTGGTTATGGGAGTGACTTAAAAGTTAAAGAGGAGGGACCAGTGACAGCTCTATTTACTGCTATGAACAAAGTTGGAACAGGTTTGTCATTGCTACAATGACTAGAATGGCATAGATGAAGAATGGAAAACAGTGAAACAACAAACCCTACAACATGAACGGGTGGATGGCTCTACATAGAATCTTTATAGCAAAGATGAACACACCACCTCTTTACCTAAAGGCTCTTGCTGCCTTGGCAGAAGCATGAAGTACTGCTGCCTCAGCAGAAGCATCGAAATGAGCTTCTCGTAATTACCTGTTCTGCAATGGAAGCATTGGAAATAAAAGCCAAAATAAGGAACTGAACCAGCAATCAGGAAAACCTAGCAAAGTAGAAATGGGAGAAACACTGATAAATGGCAGGGGCGGAAGTGGGATGCACTTATCATAACCCATCTGAAGAAGGTACAGCCTTGACATACAACTGCAAGGGAAATCCTACTGACAAGCAAGAAGTAAAGGGCTTAGATTCGTATGATGAAACATCCATTTTCTTACAAAATTTACTCACACAAGCCCATTACTTTAGCAATAGGTTGAAATGGCAGGTTACTCTGATTACACATTTTGCAGGTAAAGCAAATTTAATGGTAGAAACATCAGCTTTGAAGTAACACCATATTATAGTGTAATATCATATTAAATATGGAGGCACCATTACTTACTGGGTGATACAATACTGTACATTAAAATACTAATGCTCTCCGTTGACTATTAGCAAACCAAACAAAGCATCATCCTTATTCAAATAGTACAAATATCACTTACTAGGAAGATTAACTAAGCCACCAAATTAAACTAGCCTTTAATGTGACCTTAAAAAAATCTATTTTGATTGTTTATTACTTCTCTTTTAATTTATTCATTTCCATGTTTCCTTTTCTCCCTGGACTATTTTTTCCTGTTGGAGCCCTAGGACTTATAACATCTTGCTTTTCCAACTAGGGTTATAGCCAAGCCTGTAATAATAATAATAATCTGCCCACGCACATGTAGTATTACCAATTAACTGCCATTTTCATTTCATGAAACATCTGACAAACTTGAAACCACAAACTAGGTGGCAAATTATAAATAATAGGTTTTTCAAAACAATTATAACTAACTTCGCAAAAACCTGCCTTGTCGCAAAGTGGACACCATTCCCTGCTGTATTAATTACAATTAAAAGTCCTAATTTGAAATAAAGTTATCCTTTGCCTAAATAATCTTCACTGCATATGTAAGGCCAAAAAATGACTACTACCAATAGGAGTTTTCTTATTAAACTGATTCACTTGGACTATAAAATAATCTTTTGCTGGATGTTATCTAAGACAAAAATGGTGTCTGATATAGTTTAACTTTCTGCTGTTTTATCCCTAGTCTTCATCAATGAAGGAGAAATATACAGATGGTAAAGTTCTACAACTTAAAAGTCTTTTGTAAACAATTTAGATATTAATACTTCAAAATATAGCTAGTTGTAACTACAAAATTTCAAAAATGGCAAGAATCTTTTACAAAAAGTCATATAGTACAGTACCTCATAATTTCAAAAATAGCAAAAATCTTGTTACAAAGAAGTTGTAGTTCATGTTGAAAGGTTAATTACTTCAAAGATTCATGATGTAATATAAAAAAATAACTAAAATTGACCTTTTAAAAATCCATTGACAACTTTTAAGTCCAGAGCACTCCCAAATTGTTGTTAATACAGTAAATACCTTCAAAATTAAATTTTGTAGTTTCAAATAAAGATAGATTCTAACAGTAAAGAATGTAAAAAGAATACATTTACTATATATTTTATCATTTCTTAAAAAAAAATCAAAGACAAAAATCATCTGACACAAAACAACATGACATAAGGTATGACTGTACTGGTACACACATTTCATCCAAAGACAGTAAATAACTACATTACATATCACTGAGGGTTAAATGAGAAATGAAATTTTGAAAACATTGCAAGAAATACCAAAGGTTTTCTATGTATATATAAAGACATACATAAAATAAATTATAAATAATGTATACTGCATATCCAATCTTTTCATTCAATTTTGGTAGACTTACATCACAAGATACAGTATAGTAAAGTGGCATGTACTTGTAATTTACCAAGCTCAGATTATAATTCAAAGATAATGGTAGAACCAATGTTTCACAATATCTGTCAGAAAAATAATCAGAATACAGTATAATACATTTAGGATTAAATTGGATTCATAGATTCAGAGTATATAGCCCAGAGCATGGAGCCTGTGGGGCCATTTTGCAACCACAGGGCATCCAAGAGTAAAACCTTATATACACAATGAGATAAAAGTTACATGTTGGACAGTGAGATAATGAGATAAAAGTTAGATCTTGGACAGTGAGAGGAAACAATTGTGGCAAGAACGGAAGTAAAGTAGATGGATATGAAACAAGTACGGAAAATCCTCAACTTACAAACTTAATAAGTTCCAAGAAGCTTTTTGCAAGTGGAATTTTGTTAATTTTTGGCCCAAGGTAGGCTCCATCTTACTCGCATGCCTATGATTTTCAGCTACAAAGGTCAACAAATAGTCCTGTTTTATGTTGCAAATGTCTTGCTTGCTGCATTAAATTATATTTCTGGGCTCGAGCTGTGTCGCTCCGTGAAATGCTCCTCTAGCACAATCTAAGGCATAGATATTGCTGAATATACCAGAGAAAAAGAGAGAGATGCATGGAATGCCAGGAATAAACCTAGCTCGCTCACTCATTGAGTGTCGGTATAGAAAACTGTATTGTCTTGCTACAGTATTTCATTAGGAACTTTTATTATAATATCTGAGATTTATGAATTTAGTTGGATTCGTACTGGTATCTACCAATGTTTAAGTTAAAGACCTTCTGTATAACTAGGAAATGCAGGAATGCTACAAAGACCCTAAGTAATACCTACATTGCATTGCAAAAGGTGCTCTAACAGAACTAGTTCTTTACAACTGCCCATATTAAAGATACAGTAATTTCAAATGTTATACAGTGAACCCTCGTTTATCGCGGTAGATAGGTTCCAGTCGCGGCCGCGATAGGTGAAAATCCGCGAAGTAGTGACACCATATTTACCTATTTATTCAACATGTATATTCAGACTTTTAAAACCTTCCCTTGTACGTAGTACTATTAACAAACTACCCTTTAATGTACAGAACACTTAATGCATGTACTACAGTACCCTAAACTAAAACAGGCACAAATATTAAAGGTGATTTTATATCATGCATTTCCTAAACATGCTAAAAAGCACGATAAAAAATGGCAACCAATGTTATGTTTACATTTATCTCTGATCATAATGTAGAAACAAACTGGAGGTAGAGCTTTGCTTATTACCCAGACATATTTCCCATACTTTTCCCTTAGAACTACATCACATCTTCCTACTTTAGATATATATATATATATATATATGTGTGTGTGTGTGTGTGTGTGTGTATATATATATATATATATATATATTTATATGTATACATATACATACCTACATATATACATAAATACATGCATACATATATATATATATATATATTACTGTACTGTATATATATGGGTTATGGAAAAAATCCGCGAAGTGGTGAATCCGCGATGGTCGAACTGCGAAGTAGCGAGGGTTCACTGTAGACACTGCTGTGCCCTATACTGTACAAAGCTATTCATACAATACTGATTTAAAGCTGAAAATTCATATGCTTGAGTTTATACTATACTGTACAGTATTTCCAAGTAAACTTCATCGGTAAACAAAATATAAGTAAAACAAAAGCCATGAATACCACTAAGCTCTTGTATTATTATGATATTATCTGTCCCATCTATAAATGTACTGGTACTACAAACGCTTTCACAAACTACTGTACTCTGAATACTGCAAGTACAATTTTACCTCTTCACAGCAAATTCATATATGTACTGCATTTAACGTTTAAACAAAAACTGATCTTGAAAGCCAACCTTCACCTCAAAGACAAGCAAAACTTCATCACACACATATAAAAATCAAGTTATTTTAAAAGAACATTTTATCAAACAATGAATTACTGCAGTACCTTACTGTATTTGGGTTATTTAGCAACAATAATCTCAGAATTAGGAAAACCAAGATGAAAACCATGAAAACTGCAAACTAAATTGCTAACGATAAAAGTCAAACAAATATAATACCTTATAATCTCAAATACAAAATAAGAGAGAATGAAAAACTCAGAAAGGCTACCCCAGAAAATAAGTGTATGTAGTCAGGATGGCTTAACATTGCATGGACTTTAAGCTCTAGTTTAGAATAATCTAAATAACCCTTTAAAGAAATACTTTGAACCAAAAACAGTGTACAACACCAACCAAACAGAGAAATTCCTTGAATCAACTGCTAGAAGAAGCATCGCATCCTTGTACAATAGTTATAAATCTGAACAAAAAGCTCAAAATGCCTCTGATTGATGCCAATAAGATTGTTGTTTTCAGGTTGCAAAAATGAAAGTTTTTTGCAGATTTTATAATGAGAACTCAAATAAACACTGCACAATTATTTTGGCATCTTAATTATACTATATAAGCATAGTTACTTACATACTTAATACACAGTACTCTTTTGATAAAATCACCCATTAGTAAAACAAATCAACAACAGTATAATTATTCAATGAGCTAACCACAGCACGATGCTATAACTAACCTTATAAATATCATGTCTCCTCTTGATAACTGTTCATGATAAATTTGGTTTATGAACCCAGTGATCTCTGTTCTGTAAATTCTCATGACTGATCATTAAAATTTTCACTAAACTAAATTTAAGAAATTCAAATAGTTCTAGTCTGAAAAGCCTTAGAGTACCTTATTGTTAACAGCTGTAAGAGATTAATCCATATAATTCATAGCACAATAGTTGTAAAAAGACTGGCTACGTATTCTACTTATATTATACTTCAGAGCAATTAGCATCTGTAAGAAAAGGCTCCTCAAAAAAAAGGAAGGAAAAAAAAAAGTTACCTAATTGATTCAAAACAAAAATGCAGGAAGATTTCTAAATGATTCTAAGCTTTAGAAAACTTGAATCTTGAGATATTCTTCAAAATTTAATATGTACATGACTATTTCTAATTACTATAATCAAAATTTTCATCAAAAATTAGAATGTATAAACTAGAATTGTATTGTTGAAACATTATCAAACCTATGTAACAATTGAGGCTTGAAACTAATTAATAACATTCCCTGCCTAAACAATCACCTATGAACCAGTCAACCTAAAATAACATGGGAATGTGATAGAGTAATGTTATTTTCATTAGTAAAATAAATTTTTGAATATACTTACCCGATGATCATGTAGCTGTCAACTCCGTTGCCCGACAGAAATCTACGGACGGGATACGCCAGCGATCGCTATACAAGAGGGGGGTGTACTCACCAGCGCCATCTGTGGTCAGGTACTCCAGTACTTCTTGTCAACACCACCTCAATTTTTTCCTCGGTCCACTGGTTCTCTATGGGGAGGAAGGGTGGGTCAATTAAATCATGATCATCGGGTAAGTATATTCAAAAATTTATTTTACTAATGAAAATAACATTTTTCAATATTAATCTTACCCGATGATCATGTAGCTGATTCACACCCAGGGAGGTGGGTGAAAACCAGTATACATGTTAATCAAGAAGCTAAGTATCCCGTATTTCATTTGTATCAGTTATTCAAAATAACAAATAAAATGATAAGTACCGGGTAAGGAAGTCGACTTGAACCATTACTCTGCCTTTAATAAGTACGTCTTCCTTACTGAGCGCAGCGGTCCTCTTAGGAGGCTGAACGACTCTTAGGTGCTGAAGTATAAAGGGCTGCAACCCATACTAAAGGACCTCATCACAACCTCTAACCTAGGCGCTTCTCAAGAACGAATTGACCACCCGCCAAATCAACTAGGATGCGGAAGGCTTCTTAGCCTACCGTACAACCCAAAACAACAATAAAAGCATTCAAGAGAAAGGTTAAAAAGGTTATGGGATTATGGGAATGTAGTGGCTGAGCCCTCACCTACTACTGCACTCGCTGCTACGAATGGTCCCAGGGTGTAGCAGTTCTCGTAAAGAGACTGGACATCTTTGAGATAGAATGATGCAAACACTGACTTGCTCCTCCAATAGGTTGCATCCATAACACTCTGCAGAGAACGGTTCTGTTTGAAGGACACTGAAGTAGCCACAGCTCTCACTTCATGTGTCCTTACCTTCAGCAAAGCAAGGTCTTCTTCCTTCATATGAGAATGAGCTTCTCTAATCAGAAGCCTTATGTAGTAAGAAACTGCGTTCTTAGACATAGGCAGTGAAGGTTTCTTAATAGCACACCATAAGGCCTCCGATTGTCCTCGCAAGGGCTTTGACCTTTTAAGATAGTACTTAAGAGCTCTGACAGGGCAAAGTACTCTCTCCCGTTCGTTACCCACCATGTTGGAAAGGCTAGGTATTTCGAACGATTTAGGCCAAGGACGTGAAGGAAGCTCATTTTTGGCCAAAAAACCGAGCTGTAAGGAACATGTAGCCGTTTCAGATGTGAAACCTATGTTCCTGCTGAAGGCGTGAATCTCACTTACTCTTTTGGCTGTTGCAAGGCAAACGAGGAAAAGAGTTTTTAGAGTGAGGTCCTTGAACGAGGCTGACTGGAGAGGTTCAAATCTTGGTGACATAAGGAACCTTAGGACTACGTCTAGATTCCAGCCTGGAGTGGACAACTGACGTTCTTTAGAGGTCTCAAAAGACCTAAGGATGTCCTGCAGATCTTTGTTGGTGGAAAGATCCAAGCCTCTGTGGCGGAAAACCGCTGCCAACATACTTCTGTACCCTTTGATCGTAGGAGCTGATAGAGATCTAACCTTCCTAAGATGCAATAGGAAGTCAGCAACTTGGGCTACAGTGGTACTGGTAGAGGAAACTGCATTGGCTCTGCACCAGCTTCGGAAGACTTCCCACTTAGATTGGTAGACTCTGCGAGTGGATATCCTCCTAGCTCTGGCAATCGCTCTGGCTGCCTCCTTCGAAAAGCCTCTAGCTCTTGAGAGTCTTTCGATAGTCTGAAGGCAGTCAGACGAAGAGCGTGGAGGCTTGGGTGTACCTTCTTTACGTGAGGTTGACGCAGAAGGTCCACTCTTAGAGGGAGAGTCCTGGGAACGTCGACCAGCCATTGCAGTACCTCTGTGAACCATTCTCTTGCAGGCCAAAGGGGAGCAACCAACGTCAGCCGTGTCCCTTCGTGAGAGACGAACTTCTGAAGGACCCTGTTGATGATCTTGAACGGCGGGAATGCATACAGGTCGAGGTGGGACCAGTCCAGCAGAAAGGCATCCACGTGAACTGCTGCCGGGTCTGGAATCGAGGAACAGTACAATGGGAGCCTCTTGGTCATCGAGGTAGCGAACAGATCTATAGTTGGCTGACCCCACAGGGCCCAAAGTCTGTTGCACACGTTCTTGTGAAGGGTCCACTCTGTGGGGATGACTTGACCCTTCCGGCTGAGGCGATCTGCCGTAACATTCATATCGCCCTGAATGAACCTCGTTACCAGCGTGAGTTTTCGACTTTTTGACCAAATGAGGAGGTCCCTTGCGATCTCGAACAGCTTCCTCGAATGAGTCCCTCCCTGCTTGGAGATGTACGCCAAGGCTGTGGTGTTGTCGGAGTTCACCTCCACCACCTTGTTTAGCAGGAGGGACTTGAAGTTCATTAAGGCCAGATGGACTGCCAACAACTCCTTGCAATTGATGTGAAGCGTTACCTGTTCCTGGTTCCATGTCCCCGAGCATTCCTGTCCGTCCAATGTCGCGCCCCAGCCCGAGTCTGATGCGTCCGAGTAGAGATGCAGGTCGGGGGTCTGAACAGCTAACGAGAGACCCTCCTTGAGAAGAATGCTGTTCTTCCACCACGTTAGAGTAGCCCTCATCTCTTTGGAAACAGGAATAGAGACCGTCTCGAGCGTCATATCCTTGTTCAAGTGAGCTGCCAGATGGTACTGAAGGGGGCGGAGGTGGAGTCTCCCTAACTCGATGAACAGGGCTAGCGATGAAAGAGTCCCTGTTAGACTCATCCACTGCCTCACCGAGCATCGGTTCCTCCTCAGCATGCTCAGGATGCACTCCAGGGCTTGATTGATTCTTGGGGCCGACGGAAAAGCCCGAAAAGCTCGACTCTGAATTTCAATCCCCAGGTAAACGATGGTTTGGGAAGGAACGAGCTGGGACTTCTCTAAATTGACCAAGAGGCCCAGTTCCTTGGTCAAATCCAAAGTCCATCTGAGACTCTCCAGACAGCGACGACTTGTGGGAGCTCTTAAAAGCCAGTCGTCTAAATAAAGGGAGGCTCTGATGTCTGCCAAGTGAAGGAATTTCGCAATATTCCTCATCAGTCGCGTAAACACAAGAGGTGCCGTGCTCAGGCCAAAGCACAGGGCTTGGAACTGGTACACAACCTCTCCAAAGACGAATCTCAGAAAAGGTTGGGAGTCTGGATGGATGGGAACGTGAAAGTAGGCGTCTTTCAGATCTAACGAGACCATCCAGTCCTCCTGCCTGACCGCTGCTAGGACCGACTTCGTCGTCTCCATTGTGAACGTCTGCTTGGTGACATAAGCATTGAGCGCACTGACGTCCAGCACCGGTCTCCAACCTCCTGTCTTCTTGGCCACCAGGAAGAGACGGTTGTAAAAGCCCGGGGATTGATGGTCCCGGACTATCACCACCGCCTTCTTCTGTAACAGGAGCGACACCTCTTGATGTAACGCTAGCCTCTTGTCCTTTTCCTTGTAGTTGGGAGAGAGGTTGATGGGAGAAGTAGTCAGAGGGGGATTGCGGCAGAACGGAATTCTGTAACCCTCCCTTAGCCATCTGACAGACTGAGCGTCTGCACCTCTGCTCTCCCAGGCTTGCCAGAAGGTCTTGAGTCTGGCTCCTACAGCTGTCTGGAGAGGAAGGAAGTCAAGGCTTGTTTTTCGTGGACTTGGCACCTTTCTTGGACCTGCCCCGGTGACTGTCAGCACGGGTACTTCCTCTACTGGGGGCTCTGCCACGAAAGGGCGGAATGAATCTGGTAGCAGGTGTATCAGCCACAGGGGTGCGGTAAGATCTCGGCACGGAAGATAAGGATTAAGCCTTACGTGCTGAAGAGGCCATGAGGTCATGCGTATCTTTCTGGATAAGAGCCGCAGCCATCTCCTTGATTAACTCCTCCGGAAACAGGAACTTGGAGAGAGGAGCAAACATCAACTGTGACCTCTGGCAAGGGGTGATACCAGTCGATAAGTAGGAGCATATATGTTCCCTTTTCTTGAGGACTCCTGAGACAAAAATAGATGCAAGTTCGCCAGAGCCATCGCGAATTGCTATGTCCATACAGGACATGATCAGCATGGCCGAGTCTTTGTCAGAAGGGGCAGTCTTCCTGCCTAAGGCCCCCAGGCACCAATCGAGGAAGTTAAAAATCTCGAAGGCGCGAAAGACTCCCTTCAACAAGTGGTCCAGATCAGAAAAAGTCCAGCAGACCTTCGAGCGTCTCATAGCCGATCTGCGGGGAGAGTCAACCAAACTTGAGAAGTCGGCCTGGGCAGAGGCAGGGACCCCCAAGCCAGGTTCCTCTCCCGTGGCATACCAGACGCCCGACTTAGAAGCCAGCTTAGGAGGAGGAAACACAAAAGAGGTCCTTCCCAGTTGCTGCTTGGACTGCAACCAATCCCCTAAAACCCTCAAAGCTCTCCTTGATGATCTGGCGAGGACAAGCTTGGTGTAGGCAGACGTAATAGGCTGCATGCCTAGAGAAAACTCGGATGGAGGAGAACGAGGGGTTGCAGAAACGAAGTGTTCAGGGTATAACTCTCTGAACAGAGCCAGGACCTTACGAAAGTCTAAGGAAGGCGGCGAAGACTTGTGTCCCTCCACATCAGAAGTAGGATCATCTAGGTGAGCAGCTTCATCCTCAGAAACCTCATCGCCCGAGAGTTGAGTAGCGAGAGGTAACGGTAGAGAGGCATGCTGGATGGCTGAATCCTGCAGAACGGGTGCATGCGCACTTGCGGATCCATCATCATGCCTATGCTGAAGAGACTGAGGGCTGGCAATGACAAAGTCATGAGGCTGGGGTGAGGGAGGTTCTGCGGTGGTCTGAGGAGCAAGCGTGGTCATAAGCGAATGCTGCAAGGCATGAGGCTCATGCTGCATGGTATGCGGCTCATGCTGTAAGGGAAGAGGCTCATGCTGCGAAGAATGCGGCTGCTGAATGGTAAGCGGCTCGTGCTGCATGCATTGAGGAGGCTGCCTCAAAGCATGAGGCTCCTGCCTCAAGGGTTGCGCCTGCCTCAAGGGTTGAGGAGGTTGCTGCGCAGAGTGAGGCTCCTGCCTCAAGAGTTGAGGAGGTTGCCGCATAGCATGAGGCTGCTGCCTCATGGGTGGAGGAGGTTGCCGCATAGCATGAGGCTCCTGCCTCATGGGTGGAGGCAGTTGCTGCAAAGCATGAGGCTCCTGCCTCATGGGTGGAGGCGGTTGCCGCATAGCATGAGGCTCCTGCCTCAAGGGTTGAGGAGGTTGCCGCATAGCAGGAGGATCCTGCCTCAAGGGTAGAGGAGGTTGCTGCATAGCGCTGGTACCTGGCAACTCCCAATGCGGCAGCTCACGCATGGAAGCAGGAGGAGCCTCAAGAACATACGTCTGGCAGGGTGGACTGCGCAGAGGTGGAGGAGCGCTCGCAGGAGGAGGTGTGCTAACCTTCTCTGCCTGATACTCCTGCATCAACACCGCAAGCTGAGACTGCATAGTCTGCAGCATAGACCACTTGGGGTCCACAGGAGTTGGAGCAGAGGCCTGTTGAGGCACCGCTTTACCTCTCTTAGGAGGTGTGCAGTCATCAGATGACTGCGGCGAGTCCGAACTGGCCCAGTGGCTACACCTGGGCCGTTGGACTAGCTCAGACGGGACCTTACGTTTAAGAGGTCGTGAGACCCGGGTCCAGCGTTTCCTCCTGGAAACTTCTTCCGCAGACGAGGAATTTAAGGGCTCAATCGTCTGGGAGTGGAAGTGACGATCTCTATCAGATACGCCCGCAACCACTGAGGATACAACTGTGCGCCGATCAAGGCCTGCCGAACCCTTTTGCCCTTCGACGTTGCTTCTCCCCTGGGCTTGGGAGCTTGCAAGAGGTCCCGGACTGGGAGGACGACTGGCACGCACAGAAGTATCCTCATGCGCAACACTGACACTGACACTAGGCACAGCACTGGCACTAACACTTCCCACTGCACTTTTCACTTTAAGTTCCTTGACATCTGCCAAGAGAAGATTGTGGTCACTAACTAAAGACTCCACCTTATCACCAAGAGCCTGAATGGCACGTAACATATCCGTCATATCAGGCTGAGCACTCGTAGCAGGTTCGGGGGTCACCACCACAGGGGAAGGAAAAGGTTGAGGGTCATGGGGGGAGGAATAAACCAAAGAGCGAGAAGAACTCCTCCTAACTCTCTCCCTCTCTAACCTACTCGTATACTTGAGGAATTCATTAAAATCGAATTCCGAAAGCCCAGCACATTCCCCACATCGATCTTCCAACTGACAGGATTTTCCCCTACAGTCGGAACAAACGGTATGAGGATCAACAGAGGCCTTCGGAAGACGCCTATGACAAGTCCTAACACTACATCGCCTAATTTTAGGAGCTTGAGAGTGGTCGGACATCTTGAATTAAGAGAACAGTCAAGGGGGAATTCCAAAGTAAAGCAAAGATCGTTAACCAATAAATCAATTTAATTCCAAAAGCTATCTAAGCTAAGGGAAAAGCTTCCTGTACAGCGAAGGCTAAATTTTAGAGCAAATACTTCACCAAAACCGTGAATAAAGACTCCAAAAACAACAGCGTATCCATGTAGGTCTTGCCGGCGGCACGACAGAGGAAAAATTGAGGTGGTGTTGACAAGAAGTACTGGAGTACCTGACCACAGATGGCGCTGGTGAGTACACCCCCCTCTTGTATAGCGATCGCTGGCGTATCCCGTCCGTAGATTTCTGTCGGGCAACGGAGTTGACAGCTACATGATCATCGGGTAAGATTAATATTGAAAAAAGGCACATACTTGTACAGTAACTCAGTATAATGGACCAAATTACATTGCAAGTTTCCTTTGAATTGAAGGTTGGCAATTTTTCCATCAAACTTTACTTGACTATGCAATGCTGATACTGTACTTGAGATTTATAGCTTATAATTTATAATTCATAAAGATTTGTTCACTGTTACTAATCATCATAATACTACATAATTACCATCCATGCTGTGGTAGGAAATAATTTACAACCAATTTAAAAATTTTCAGCATTTACACTGCAAGCTTTCAGAGAAACCGAGTAGCTTAGGTAAAGTATTGATGTAGAGAATGTGTGAATTTGTTGTATCAATTTGAAAGCATAATAACAGCACCATTATCTATACAATCACTAATCACTGACACGCTTAGTAAACTACAGATGCCAATATACCAAATCTTGTATCTTTACAGTTCTCTCATCTTGTTACAAGTATGTTACAGTATTATTTCAGAATATTCATAAAACTTGTTGATGTTAATTTAAGGAAGAGGAATAAAAGAATGAAACAAGTGTGAAAACCAGAGTTCAAAAGTTTGGAATAATATAAAAATAGATGTTGATATTGACAGAAAAGTGACCTTGTAAAAACATTTTAGTTCCTAATTCCTTGCATTGATCTAAATCCTAACATCACAATGACTTTCTTCAGAACTTCCTAAAATACTGATCGTCTTACCTAACACTATAATTCTCAAAAAATTATATAGTTATGGCACTGAATTTTCACAATTGCCACCGTCATTGTCATTATAACCCAAGGTGCAACCCTGATTCAAAAAACTCAATTATTATACAGTAAGCCCATAGGACCTAACAGAAAGCAGCCCAATAAAGTAATTAAACCAAGAAGAATAATCTATAAAAAAAACTAAATTTAAATTAATTACAATAAATTATGCTAAAAACTAAATAACAAGTAAACTAAGAAATGGCAAAAGTCAGCCTACTTCACAAAATTTAGCACAAAGTTTTAACTTTTAAAGTTCCACTAATTGAAATACAGTAGTAGTAGTAGTAGTAGTAGTAGTAGTAGTAGTAGTAGTAGTAGCAGCGAAGCTATAACCCTAGTTGGAAAAGTAGGATGTTATAACCAAAAGGGGCCCAACAAGGAAAAATCGCCCAGTGAGGAAAAGAAATAAGGAAATAAACTATGTATGAGAAGTAATGAATAAAGAATATAAAATATCTTAAGATCATTACTGGTATATTAGTGACATGATTCAACAATTTCCCCACGGTGGTAGTAAAACTTAAGAGAATAGTATAGAAATGAGTTTCACATTATAGAACTATAGAACTCCTGTAACATCCACAAAGGGATAATTAAAAATAGTAACAGCAATTAATATATCATAAATATGTGCTCTAGAGCAAGAGCTTGGTCCAACAACGTATGAGAAGGCTGCTGTTAAAGATGGTAAAAACCCCATCCATCCATATACCAAAGGCACTTCCCCCAATTTTGGGGGGTAGCCGCATCAACAAAGAAACAAAACAAAAAGGGGACTACTCTCTACGTTCCTCCAGCCTAACCAGGGACTCAGCCGAGTTCAGCTGGTACTGCTAGGGTTCCACAGCCCAACCTCCCACATTATCCACCACAGATGAAGCTTCATAATGCTGAATCTCCTACTGCTGCTACCTCCGCGGTCATCTAAGGGGAGGAATTAAACAATTTTCAAAATTCCTTCGGGTAGACAAGCCTCCAAAGATCTTAAGGCTTCTTCAGCACTGTACTATATCTTTTATTGCAATGGAAGAAAAAGGTCAACTGGTCATGTTTGTCACAAAGATATCTACTATCTAAAAAGGAGAGCTAGAATTTTAAAAGAGCAGCATACATTTAACGAAACATCATCAATGAAAAGATCTCTGCAGGGAAGATGCAATGTTCTCGACATAGGGTCAAAAGCAGAACCACATGACCAAATGTAAGGATTTCTGCAACACTGGAAATTGTTTTAAGAGCAACACAAATACCAAAGGCCTTACAAAAGTCAAACTAGTCAACAGAAAACAAATATCCAAAAGCTTTAGCAACTATGGGAGGACACTCCCAAATCAAACCATTGTTCTTTAGTCTTGGGTAGTGCCATGCCTCTGTACCATGGTCTCTCACTGTCTTGGGTTAGAGTTCTCTTTCATGTGGGCACACAAAGGCACTCTATTCTATGTTTCCTTATTTCCTTTCCTCACTGGGCTATTTTCCCTTTTAGAGCCTTTGAGGTTATAGCATCCTGCTTTTCCAACTTGTGTGTTAGTTTAGCTAATAATAATAATAATAATAATAATAATAATAATAATAATAATAATAATAATTAGTTGGTAATCAGAAGGGCTTATCTATTGGAGCACAGTAACATTACCAATCCTCTGACAAGAGTAAAAGGAACCTCTTCTAGCTTAGTTAACGTGCAAAAACAACAGAACTCTGAAGCATCTTTAACAAAAGCCAAGGAATAATACCCACAACAGCACAAAGGTAAAGTATAATAAAAATCCTTAATTTGTAGGAATCTGATTAGATTTATGAATTTGGGTTTTATAGCCTCGCACTAGGGCCTGTGAGGTCATTCACTGTCCAAGTGCAACAGGAGAGAAATCCTGCAGTTACAATAAAAGGTCAAAATTAGGAGAGATTAGACAGCAAAATGGCAGAAAGGAAAATGAAGCAGGTAGCATAGACATATAATGGCCATACAATGACACTGGAGATGTCATTCAGCGTCATCATGAAGTAAATATTCAACGTGCATTCAGTTTCAGGAGAACATCTATGAGACATACTGTATTATGTCACCGTTTTGCTTACTGCCAAACATATCAGCCAAAAGTATTGCCTTTGGACATCAAGTGGCAGGCCCACCTGATTTAAACAAAGGAGAAAATTTGCCATATCCTTTGAACATCAAGTGATGATCCCATTTGATTTGGGCAAGGGAGGAACAGAAGTCTAAATCAAGAACAGGTTTAAAGGTAGCCCAGAACTTGTGCCCAAATTGAACGAAAAAAGCTTATTTTTAGCTTGAATTGTATTCATTTTTACCTAAAGCATAAACTCTCCTAAAAAAGCTATTAATTGATCCATTTCTTTTCCAAAAATTTATAAGCCCAAATCAGAACATCTATAATAGTCACTGAACCAGGCTCTGGTCAATACAGTGACTCAGTTTCCCAAAAGAAGCCTATTAATAATGGTGAAAAAAATTTCACTTGAAATAAGCTAATTTTTTCAACCTACTGAACAATCTAAATGAAAAATCAAACAAATGCAATTCCAATCTAATCGAGACTATATTACAAAAGCATGTCACATCAGGGACAACCTACTCAATCTTAATTATTAATGAAATTAAAATGCGATCAGAAGTTACAATTGCAGGACCATCCTTACTTAATATAACACCACTGGAGTGGGTGAAAACTAGGTCCGAGCAATTATCTGTTATGTGTGGACCAATCAATGATATGACAAGAGTCTGATTCAGAAGCAAAATCAAAGTTCTTGGGCAAAGATTATCAAAAGAAACAGAATTTAACCAATCCCATGAGAATTGAAATCCAAATAAATACAGGTTTATATAGTTTATATAGTTTATATAGGAAAAGATCTATTTTAATGTAGTTGTTCTTAAAATATTTCATATTCTTCACAACTTCTCTTGTAGTTTACTTATTCCTTATTTCATTTCCTCACTGAGGTACTTTCCCTGTTGGAGCCCTTGGGCTTATAGTATCCTGCTTTTCCAACTACGGTTGTAGCTTATCAAGTAATAATAATAATAATAATAATAATAATAATAATAATAATAATAATAATAGTAATAATAATAATAAATCTTCATGAAGCATTAATTTCTTAAATCTCAGAAGAGTACTGCTCTTAAGAAACCAAAGTTTCTGAACATAAAAGAATATCATACTGCCCGGAGCTAAAAGGTCACTTATATGGCCGTTCAAAATATGTACAATAACCTATCAAATTATCAGAACCGGACATCCAAAATATCTAAGAGAATGCTACATATTTTGCAGCCAACAAATCGTGTTGACACGAGAATAGTTACAGATGGCTTCAAATTATTTGAACCTAGATATATGTCTACTAGAGGCTCTAGAGCCATTAAATATGTGGCCCCGAGACTATACAATAAGCTCCCTCGAGACATCTGAAAGATGAAACTGAAGACTTTCTTGTTCTGCGAGTGCTCCACTAGTGACGATTTAACAATAAATGAGCAATATGCGGTGTGAAATATTGAATGCTTTTGAACAAACAAGATAAAATGACTGTGGATGTCCTGTAGAGAGTAGGGTTCCCATTATATTGGACAAGAAAAACAGCCCTAAAGTAAAGTAATACCTTATAAAAAAAAAAACGAACTCTTTCGAATACACTGGTCTGGGATTTTGTCCAATCAAAAGTCAATAAAAAGTTACATCACATTTACAAGCAGAAATAAATGTGGTAACAGTAACAATAATGAACATACTGTAATTGCATTCAGAAAAAAAAAAAAAATCATGATAATCCATAACCTAAATGGATAAAAACCGACGCAAAGCTGAGCACCATGCAAGGTTAATCCTCCTCCTGACTTCGAGTTCAACTGAAGAAGAGTAATGAGGTTTTAAAAATAATGATGAAAGATGAAGATAAATACACAATAAAGATGAGGAATCCCTAACCCTTCTACAAAGCCTGCAAAAAAACACATTACAAGAGTAAAGTGAAAAAAAAAATGTTAAAGAGGTTGATTGTATGCCTAGAGGGAATACACCATAACCAATTATTTTGAAGTTTTGTTCTTGTTATTTACGCATATCTTTGAGTATTTCGTACAAGTTCCTTTCATATATAAAATATGAATATCTTTAAAAATGTTATTTTCATTAGTAAAATAAATTTTTGAATATACTTACCCGATAATCATGTAGCTGTCAACTCCGTTGCCCGACAGAATTCTACGGAAGGGATACGCCAGCGATCGCTATACAAGAGGGGGGTGTACTCACAAGCGCCACCTGTGGCCAGGTACTGCAGTACTTCTTGTTGACACCACCTCAATTTTTCTTCGGTCCACTGGTTCTATGGGGAGGAAGGGTGGGTCAATTAAATCATGATTATCGGGTAAGTATATTCAAAAATTTATTTTACTAATGAAAATAACATTTTTCAATATTAATCTTACCCGATAATCATGTAGCTGATTCACACCCAGGGAGGTGGGTGAAAACCAGTGTACATGTATATCAAGAAGCTAAGTATCCCGTATTTCATATTATCAGTTATTCAAAATAACAATGAAATTATAAGTACCTGGTAAGGAAGTCGACTTGAGCCATTACTCTGCCTTAAATAAGTTCGTCTTCCTTACTGAGCGCAGCGTTCCTCTTAGGAGGCTGAACAACTCTAAGGTGCTGAAGTATCAAGGGCTGCAACCCATACTAAAGGACCTCATCACAACCTTTAACCTCGGCGCTTCTCAAGAAAGAATTGACCACCCGCCAAATCAACAAGGATGTGGAAGGCTTCTTAGCCGACCATACAACCCATAAAAAGTATTCAAGAGAAAGGTTAAAAGGTTATGGGATTATGGGAATGTAGTGGCTGAGCCCTCGCCTACTACTGCATTCGTTGCTACGAATGGTCCCAGGGTGTAGCAGTACTCGTAAAGAGACTGGACATCTTTGAGATAGAATGATGCGAACACTGACTTGCTTCTCCAATAGGTTGCATCCATAACACTCTGCAGAGAACGGTTCTGTTTGAAGGCCACTGAAGTAGCCACAGCTCCCACTTCATGTGTCCTTACCTTCAGCAAAGCAAGGTCTTCTTCCTTCAGATGAGAATGTGCTTCCCTAATCAGAAGCCTGAATAGTAAGAAACTGAGTTCTTAGACCTTGGAAAAGAAGGTTTCTTGATAGCACACCATAAGGCTTCTGATTGTCCTCGTAAAGGTTAAGACCTTTTTAGATAGTACCTAAGAGCTCTAACTGGGCAAAGTACTCTCTCCAGTTCATTCCCCACCAAGTTGGACAGGCTTGGGATCTCGAACGACTTAGGCCAAGGACGTGAAGGAAGCTCGTTTAGCAAAAACCGAGCTGCAAGGAACATGTAGCCGTTTCAGATGTGAAAACAATGATCCTGCTGAAGGCGTGGATCTCACTTACTCTTTTAGCTGTTGTCAAGCACACGAGGAAAAGTGTTTTTAATGTGAGGTCCTAAAAAGAGGCTGATTGGAGAGGTTCAAATCTTGATGACATAAGGAACCTTAGGACCACGTCTAGATTCCAGCCTGGAGTGGACAACCGACGTTCCTTTGAGGTCTCAAAAGACCTAGGGAGGTCCTGTAGATCTTTGTTGGTGGAAAGATCCAAGCCTCTGTGGCGGAAAACCGCTGCCAACATACTTCTGTAACCCTTGATCGTAGGAGCTGAAAGGGATCTTACTTTCCTTAGATGTAACAGGAAGTCAGCAATCTGGGTTACAGTGGTACTGGTTGAGGAAACTGCATTGGTCTTGTACCAGCTACGGAAGACTTCCCCTTGAGACTGATAGATTCTGAGAGATAAATATCTACCTCATACTTGGGATCGAACGCTAGCCCCTTCTAATGAAAGGCCAGGTCGAAACCAACCATGCCACGAGAGCCCATGGATGTTCTCCTTGCTCTGGCAATCGCTCTGGCTGCCTCCTTCGAAAAGCCCCTAGCTCTTGAGAGTCTTTCGAAAGTCTGAAGGCAGTCAGACGAAGAGCGTGGAGGTTTGGGTGTACCTTCTTTACGTGAGGTTGACATAGAAGGTTCACTCCTAGAGGAAGAGTCCTGGGAATGTCGACCAGCCATTGCAGTACCTCTATGAACCATTCTCTCGCGGGCCAGAGCGGAGCCAACCAACGTCAGCCGTGTCCCTTTGCGAGAGGAGAACTTCTGAAGTACCCTGTTGACAATCTTGAACGGCGGGAATGCATACAGGTCGAGATGGGACCAATCCAGCAGAAAAGCATCCACGTGAACTGCTGCTGGGTCTGGAATCGGAGAACAATACAACAGGAGTCTCTAGGTTATCGAGGTAGCGAACAGATCTATGGTTGGCTGACCCCACAGGGCCCAAAGTCTGCTGCAAACATTCTTGTGAAGGGTCCACTCTGTGGGGATGACCTGACCCTTCCGGCTGAGGCGATCTGCCATGACATTCATACCGCCCTGAATGAACCTCGTTACCAGCGTGAGCTTTCGATCTTTTGACCAGATGAGGAGGTCCCTTGCGATCTAGAACAACTTCCACGAAAGAGTCCCTCCCTGCTTGAAGATGTAAGCCAGGGCTGTGGTGTTGTCAGAGTCCACCTCCACCACCTTGTTAAGCTGGAGGGACTTGAAGTTTATCAAGGCCAGAAGAACCGCCAACAACTCCTTGCAATTGATGTGAAGTGTCCTTTGCTCCTGATTCCATGTTCCCGAGCATTCCTGTCCGTCCAAAGTCGCACCCCAGCCCGTGTCTGATGCGTCCGAGAGGAGACGGCGGTCGGGTTTCTGAACAGCCAAAGGTAGACTTCCTTGAGAAGAAAGCTGTTCTTACACCACGCGAGAGAAGACCTCCTCTCTTCGGAAACAGGAACTGAGACCGTCTCTAGCGTTATGTCCTTTATCCAGTGAGCAGTTAGATGATACTGAAGGGGGGGGAGGTGGAGTCTCCCTAACACGATGAACAGGGCCAGCGATGAAAGTGTCCCTGTTAGACTCATCCACTACCTGACTGAGCATCGGTTCCTTCTCAGCATGCTCTGGATGCATTCTAGGGCTTGGAAGATCCTTGGGGCCGACGGAAAAGCCCGAAAAGCTCGACTCCGAAGATCCATACCCAGGTAGACAATGGTCTGGGATGGGACGAGCTGAGACTCCTCAAAATTGACCAGGAGGCCAGTTCCTTGGTCAGATCCATAGTCCATCTGAGAATCTCCAGACAGCGACGACTTGTGGGAGCTCTTAAAAGCCAGTCGTCTGACGGAGCCGGACACAAGATCATGGTACTGCTGCACAGTCTGTGAACTGTCAACCATGGGGAAGGGAGGAAGTACAGTGACAACCCGAAGCTGTCTAGACTGTCTGGGTCGTACAGACAACTCCTTATCGGGTTGCTGAGGTTGCCGCACTGCGTCACAACAAGTCACTTCTGCTGGTTGTTGAACGTCTTCCCAGTGACACACTGACTCCGTAAACAAAAAATCCTCTAACAAGGACTAAGCTTGGACTGCATGTCTTGCAACACAGCTCAAGGTCTAAGGGAGCAGGTGTGGTAACAGACAGGGTTAGCGTCTGAAAGTGGAACCATTACCTTCCCTGGAAGCATGTTATGCTTAAATAAAAGTCCATAGGAGGCTACGCAGCTAAAGGCTCCTCTCCAAATGACAGAGTCCTCAAGGGAATATCAGAAGGAGGGAGAAAAGCACTTTCCCATCTACAGGGACCATATCCGAGAAAAGCTAAGTTCTCTCAGTGAGGGTTTCACTGGTGCAAAAGCAGCAGACTAGAAGGCAACGTTATGAAACTGCTTGACAGTCTAGTGAGTTGGCAACAACCAAAGATGTGTGACTGAGAAGCATGCGGTAAGGTATGCAGAGCATGCTGTATGCAGAGCATGCTGTATGTAGAGCATGCTGTAAGGTAAGCAGAGTATGTTGCATGGCGTGTAACATTTCTCAGAAATTCCATGACCAGTGCTAGATTGAGTAATATCGCATTACTGTCCATAGAAAGTGCACGTGTCGAGGGAATTGATTTAGACTGTTTTGTTGATGAATTTGATAGCCGGCATGATAATCGTAGAATTAAGCTGCACTAAATATACGTACTATAATCTACTTCACCTCAGGAAAGGGAAACTCGCCCTGTTGGCAACACTGCATTACTTCATGCATGCTTGCAAGGGGTTTTAATATCAACATAATATTTACATTACATTCATAACTCATGATTCATTTTGTTTTGAAGATATTTTTGCCATATTTTGCGATTTTGATAAAAATATATTGCAAGGAATACATATATATTTTTTTATTTAAGTAATACGAATAACCTCCATTATCATAATGTTTGTGTAGGCATACATGTATATGATTACAAATGCAAGTTATGAAAGTAATGAGGTGTTATTATTGTCATTTGTTATTTCAAAGTTGAATGGGAAGAGGCTCAAGTTGAGGAGAAAGTGGCAGATGCATGCGTTGAGGTGGCTGACTCATAGCATGAGGTTCCTGCCTCAAGAGTTGCGCTTGCCTCAAGGGTTGAGGTGGCTGCGCAGAGAGAGGCTCTTGACTCACGAGTTGAGGTTCTTGAGGTGTGAGCTGCGAGAGTTGAGGTAGCGGCTGCGCAGAACGCAGTTCCTGTCTCACGAGTTGAGGTTCCTGAGGAGTTAGCCTCAAGAGTTGAGGCTCTCGCCTTGAGGAAAGTTGAGGTAGCAGCTGCGAGAGTTGAGGTGGCTGCCTCAAGGATGGTAGAGGTTGTCGTACCTCAAAAGGTTGTTGCCTCGAAGATGGTCTAACTGCAAGAAAATCTTGCCTCAAGGCATAAGACTCCTGCTCCCATTGTTGAGGTTGCCTTAAGGAAGGTTGAGGTTGCTGCACAACGCTGGTAACTGGCAACTCCGAACGCGGTAGGGTAGCTTGAGGAACCTCAACTTCGTACGCCTGGCAGACTGGACTGCGGTGAGGCGGAGCGCTCGCAGGAGGAGGTGTAACCTTCTCAGCCTGAAACTCACGCATTAAGACCGCAAGCTGCGACTGCATGGACTGCAGCAAAGTCATCTTGGGATCAACAGACGATAAGGTCTGTTGAGGCAAAGCCTTAACAGAAGATGAGGTCTGTTGCGGCATCGCCTTACCTCTCTTAGGAGGTGTGCAGTCACCTGATGACTGCGGAGAGTCAGAGCTAACCCAATGACTGCATCCGGGTTGTGAACTCTAGAGGTCTGGACTTTACGTTTAAGAGGTCTTGAGACCTGAGTCCAGTGTTTTCTCCCCGAAATTTCTTCTGCAGACGAGCAAAATAAGGGCTCAATCGTCTGCGGGTGGGAGTGACGGTCTCTGTAAGACACGCCCGCAACCACCGAGGATACTTCTGTGCGCCGATCAAGGCCTGCCGAACCCTTTTGCCCTTCGACATTGCTTCTCCCCTGGGCTTGGGAGCTTGCAAGAGGTCCCGGACTGGGAGGACGACTGGCACGCACAGAAGTACCCTCAAGCACAACACTGACACACTTTGCGCTAATCACTTATCACTTTTGATTTTCTGTTTGCACTTATTTCACTGAACTCGAAACTTTAAGTGGTTTGTACCTGAAACACGCAATTCTATCCTTCCTTAAAAGTTAGTAATTGCGAAAACAGAATTACAATGTAACAGAAAAATCTAATGAAAGATAAATAATTCAGTGGCTGGAAAGAGACTAAACACTAGATCAAATAAACTACGTTTAAAATCTCTCACCGCATAAAGCTTGAGAACAAGAATAAAACTCTAGAAACGTTTACCTTCTTCCCCTAAAGAGACTAGGGAGAAGAGCAAAAACGATAACAACGTTACTCGCTTGAATGAAACGTTTATCCAGCTCTCTCTCCCTCCGTCTCTATCTCTCTCTCTCTCTCTCTCTTGACTTAGAACCTGAGAGAAGAGCCCAATCATATATATCGTTAAAACATATTATTGTTAAAGGAAAAAAAGTGAAATATTTCCCAAATAAAAAGTTCCTTTATTAGAATTAAAACCATTAAGCAAAGAAAGAATGAACAAAACGCTAGAAACGGTTACTCTTACTGCAACGTGACACCGTGAAAATTCTCTCTCTATCGTAACGATAGAGCGCAAGTTGAACGTTCTGAACGTCAACAACTGCAGAGACAAAACAAAACGTTAGTTCAACTTTGAAAATAGTACGAGACTATCAAAGAAATTCTTTCAAAAACATTAAAATAGCATAATATGTTAACAGGTAAAACCGAAATGACGGGCTCAATGTTAATTAACTTCGGTACCAAGAAAAGACCGCCTACTATTAGGAAAGGTCGAATATAAACAAATATAAAAATTAATTTTAATAAGTTTATAATAAAAGGAAGTTAATCGAAGATGCCTATAAAAGGCGGAGAGATATAAAATAAATCTATAACTTTTGTTAAGCAAAAATTAAGAAAGAGAGTCTATACTCTCTTAGACACCAACACTTCCGTCTAAGGGAAGGGTCGGCCATTTAAAAGTGAAAGAGAGTTCATACTCTCTTCGTCACCATAATTAATCAAATTAATTCCAAAAGCTAGCTAAGCTAATGATAAAACTTCCTGAATAGCGAAAGCTAAACTCTAGAGCAAATACATCACCAAATCGTGAGCAATAACTCCAGAATCAACAGCGTATCCATGTAGGTCTAGCCGGAGGCACGACAGAGGAAAAATTGAGGTGGTGTCAACAAGAAGTACTGCAGTACCTGGCCACAGGTGGCGCTTGTGAGTACACCCCCCTCTTGTATAGCGATCGCTGGCGTATCCCTTCCGTAGAATTCTGTCGGGCAACGGAGTTGACAGCTACATGATTATCGGGTAAGATTAATATTGAAAAACATTACACCTAAAGCCACAGTCTACGATTTACAATTAGGATATCACAAAATCTGTTTCCAAAAATTCTATGGAAGCTGGAAATATGAAAAAATTAACACCAACAAGTTTCAAAATTTTGTACAAACCAGGGAAAAGGTAAACAAAAATACATATTGATAGTGAACCTCCTAATAGTCAACACAACTATTTTCTAACAAGAAAAAAAATATATCAAGAATGCCATTAAAATAGCTAGATACTAGACTATTCCCCACAAACTCATGTCAGGAAGGCTAAAAGAAATTAAGAAAATTTGTATTTTACCAGGTCATTATCAAGTTCATGTTCATGAAATGCCCAATTATAAAATAGTACAGCGGCATAGCAGACCAATTGTTCAAATTGGTCTAAAAGCACCAAAATTGGCACACATGTAGATTAATATATTCTAAACATTTTTGGATATGGAGGCATTCAAGATTAGCCCTTAGGAAGATATGGCGGCCATTGTTCAAAATGGCCGCCATTTAACATTAGCGTCATTACATAGACTTCATTATGTGTCGTTAGTTTGGTGCTAGATGGGCCAAAATTCCCTTTTTTTACATCAGAATTAACATCAATAAATGTTTAACAGATATTTAGATGAATCTTCTCAAAAATGGCCCCCAAACTGGCCGCCATTTTGTGGAAAAAGTGGACATTTGATGAAGATTTCAATACTCAATGACATAATACCTCTAATAACCAGTACCTGATTTCAGGAACACACTTTAATTGCTCAAGTTGCTTTTTTATTTCAAATTGCTGGCAAAATTGCTAGTCAAAATAATACACAGAGTACGGGAAGTTTACAGTATGGTCAGATTGTAGTTATATAGTCGACCAAAAGCCCAGTCTCTAGGCACAGTACTTGTGTAATCCTGCAGTACATACATGTAATACAATAACGTAGATTTTGCCACACTATGTTAATTATGATTCCGAACTTTTCAAATCTGGTCACCAGAATTATGAATGTCTACAGATCATAATGTTGGTTAGCAAGTTTTCTGTCCCAATCTACTGGCATTCGCCTTCACAGAAACATAGACCAGTGCATTGCAGTGAAGCGTTCTTGCACTTGCAGCGGTTTTTGCAGCCTTTCTTGCATCCGCAAGACACCAGCTCATAGCAGGCCTTGGATGCCTCAGGGAGTGTGGTCCAGAGTGGTGTGTAGAGCCCATCATCACTCCGATGCCAGCCCCAGTCTGTTGGTGGAGGGAGCACGGGCGTTGGTACCAATGCCTGGCCCCAGACATGACCACCCTGAAGGGCAGATCTCTTCATATGCTGCTCCAGAGCAGCGTAGGTTGGCGGGATGTTCTGAACAGAGTTCGTCTTTGCAAAGAGCTGCTTTCTCGCCTTGTTGACGTCCTTGCATTTGCTTGTGCGGTCATACAGGAGTATGACAAACCTCTCGATGACATGCATTGTATCCTCTTGGATGCTTGTGGGTGCATTTGCCAGACTCAGCAGGGCATCAGTGAGTTCTGGCAGCGTGTTCCATGTTGCCCAGGCAGATTTCTTCCCATGTCCGACGAAGGCTGACACAGTATCACACCCTGTGATGGCATGAAACATTGGAAGAGCACATGCCTTCTCTGGACCAAGGGAGGAAGCTATTTCATGGGCTGCAATGTAGCGGTAGTTCTTGCCTGTCCCAAAGGCTACCCAGAGTTCGTCTCCAGCTGGTAGTTTCTGGACTACCATCACTGCTAGGACCACGACGTCACTGTCTACTGTTCGAACCTGTATCTGGTGGTGACCATGTTGTGCAGCATGTGCTACATGTAGCATCATGCGGGTGTCTGCCTCTTCTTGGTTGCATGGTGCGAGTGAGTTGACATCCTCTTGCTGTGGAACACAGATCACCTGCTCCCCATCAGTGACGACCAGTTCCTTGCCTTCTTCTTGAAAGGACTCTGCAAGCATGGTGGAGAGGTAGCTGAAGAGCTCCACTTTGTTGCTATCAACTCGCAGGAAACTTTGCCAATTTCCTGGTATAACTGCTGAGTCGACAACACGCCGACGTACTCCCTTTCCACGCTGTTCTCTGGTTGATGCCTTCAGGGAATCTGCTCTGTAGCTGTCCCACACAAGGTCAAGACGTGATACATGTTGGAAACGTTGTACAACGTATGGGATGAACACTTGCTGTGCATATTCCTCGAACGTGTTGGCAGTACCCGGCTTCAACATCTGTACGATTACTGCTCCATCGAGGACAACAGCAGTGACAGTAGGAGCTTCAAACTCCTTGGCTGTGGTGGCACTTGGGTTGTGGTCAATGTTGTCCACAGCCGCAGTTGTGAACACATTGCTACGCAGGGTAGGCGGGCAGACCACTTCCTCTATGCGGTACAGCTGACACACGCTGTTTCCCATCTGGGCAGAAAGACGTAGGACTCTGTCATATGAGATGCTTAGGCCCAGAGAGAAGAGCTTGTCCACAAGTCCTCTCTTGCGTGTTTCAGCATACAGCATCAGCCCAACATAGGTTGGAAGAGGAGTTTCTTGAGACGTACTGTGTCTGACAGCTGGAGGCTCCTGTGTCTTGGTTGCTCCCTGCTTCCGACTTTGCTTGACACTGTTGAACTTGAGAAGCTGCGCAATGGAAAGAGCTGCTTGTGTTGAAGAGGAATGGCTTTGATTCTTGATGGTGGGGCCATCCAGCACCATATTTACCATTGCAACTAGTACGTTTGGCACAGAGTCCTCCTGACAGCCGCCCGGGAATGATCCACGGAATTGGTAAGTGTCTTCAAACATATATCGACGAACTATCTGTGCAGCACGCGCAAGGTGAACTGCCTCAGTGTCACAGTCTTGCTCGCAGGCTTTGCCTGGCGCTTCACCAATGTCTTCATCAAACGCTAGTAAAACATCTCGGCCTTTGCTGTGGGATCTCAGGCCTGGTATCTGGGCTAACAGGCGCTCTTTCAGCCTTGTGCTATTAACTTTCTGGCACAAAACAACCCCGAGCTGTTCCATTCTTGTTGTGTATAGCTTTACAAGTTCTGCGAGTCTGAAGACTGGGGTGGTGCCCTCTTCTAGGTGGGTTTCCTCGATATACAGGACCAGTTCAGCCAGTACGATTCTTGACATTACACCTTCATGGTCAGTTTTCTGCTCGGCTTCTACAGTGGTCTTTGCACGATAGTAAAGAGCCAACAAACACTTGGAATGGTACTTGGCCTCCAGAGCCACCATATCACCCATGCTGAGCCTGGCTATGAGTTCATTGTCCCCAACTTGCGCTGCACACTTCCGTACGCGTGTGTCCACCTAGAAGGTTGTTACTTCATGTAGGGTCTCTGTGCCAGACTTTCCACAGAAAAAGCAGGAGGTGCCGCTGGTAGTGGCTTCTGAAGAGTGTGTTCTGGCGCGCTTGGCCTGGACATTGTCAGTACTATCAAATGCTGAGCTGCTTGCGATGCGTCTCTTCTCTGCTCTTCGTAGCATTGTGTTATTGTATTTGAGCATACATGTTTTATGCCACTTGGCCTGGTGGGCAACCATTGTCGCCTCAACACCTTGTCCTTTATCTAGTCTCTGTAACTGAACAGTTCTTGGCAGTTCTCCGAGTTCATCAAATTTGACCAAGTTTGCAGCCATTGTCGTGTATCCACTCCCAGGGTCTCGGCGTTTAGACAGTACTGGGCAGACAAGTGACTCTGTTGTCTCCTCTTGACATACAAGACACAGCTTCCAGTTTGTCTCAGGAGGTGTTGTGGGAGTACGTTGCTCAAAAGTATCGACCAGTTGGAACTTCTTTGCCATGGCTGCAGTCTGGAACAACGCGTCTCTGATGTCAGGTGGTGCTGCTGCTGCCTCACCTGCAAAGACACAAAACACCACCATGTTACCACAAGTTACTACTACAAGCACCATGACTATCAACACTATACTATTACTGCAGCCGCCGTCACTGCCACCAACGCTGCCGCTGCAAAGTAAAATTCATTTTCTTGTGAAATGGTAGCCAAATTATTTGGTAAGCACAGAAGTATGTGTAATTGTACAATACTTATCACCTCTAGCACACTTATCACCTTTAGCATCCACAAAAAGACAAATTATGGTACATATTCAATGACGCTAACGGTAAATAGCGGCCATTTTGAAAAATGGCCGCCAAATGTGCTACGGGGAGAATCTTGAATGCCTCCATATCCAAAATTGTTCAGAATGTATTAATCCACATGTGTGCCAATTTTGGTGCTTTTAGAACAATTTGAACAATTGGTTTCATATTTCTTACTATGCCGCTGGGCTAAAACTCTTTCCCTAAGAGAAGCTAAATAGTAAAATTCAAATCTTTAAAGCCATGGAAATTGAAATGTCAACAATGATTACTACTTGTTCATGATCTATGTTTAGAATTTGACTATTGAAAATCAAAGGGATGCAACTAATTCCTGCCTTTTTGGTGATGCCCAATGAAATTTATGTTGTTAAAAGTTTACTGAAATGATGCTTAATCACCTAAAATTTGAGTTTTTATACAGTAATTAAATTGAATATAAAATTTAGGTCTTAAGCCAAGCACTGGGGAATCAAAGGCCATTCAGCACTGTATAATACAAATTAATCAATTATACCCGTACTCAACATTTGGTATACTTTTAACCTATAAAACCAATACAATACAATAATATCTGAATGCAAAATAAGAAGGGATTAAAAGGATTAAAAAATAAATTAATAAAATCAATTAAAATTTGTGATACAAACCAATACTCTGTATAAATCTTTTCAAGTTCAGAGTACAGTATTACAATTTTCCTCCAGCATATCTCTTAAAGGTTTGTCCTGGAGAAAATGTGTCCTTCCCTGAAGATTAAAAACAGGACAGTGGACTAAAATATGTTTAATATCTATTGTCACTTGAAAAGTATTAAAAAGAGGGGCCTGTCTCCCTTCTCCACTCTTCATTAAATAATTGTGGGTTGCATGTGTATGGCCAATACGCACTCTAGTTAAAATGATATCATCCCTCCTATTTGTAGAAGTACACGATGACCATTTATCCACCGAAGGGTGGATTTGTTTCAATTTTGTATTGGTGGTCAGTTCAGACCATCGAGACTGCCACTTATTCTTAGGGTGAAAATGTATTTTACTTCTTGAGTCCCTGCAGAAGCCTCTCCTGAAATTATATTCACTGATGTACTTGCTAATGCAGCTCCTCCTGTACTGTAATTATATGTAGCTATTGTAATCCAATTGTGTGCTTATTCAAAGATCATCTTATATACCATGATTTCCAATTTAACTACTGTATTCATAAATCAAACATCTTGTAAATCAACTTTAATGATGTTGAAATAAATTTTAATGTTTGTATCCTTAAACACAATACAAAAGATATATAGATGTTATCAAGAATGAATGACAAAATTAAGGCATATTTGATATAGATTTAAAATGTTGTTATCCTTATATTCCATTCTTAAGCTTTAAAAATAAGCCAAATTACACATTCCAAAGATGATGGCACAGAAAAGATTAGAATTATAAGTCCCTAACTATCTCGAAAGTTATTGTGCAACAGAGTAAAAAATAAATGTCTGCATTTTTTAAAAATTACTGTACTGTACTTCAAAAATTATTTCATCTCCAACAATGTTGACCAAGATTTTATGACAAAATAAGGGATTTTGACGAAGGAAAAATCTATGTCTGGGGAGAGACCTGTGACGCCCGGTGAAAAGGGTCCTTCTTTACACTTTTCTAATATAAATCTTCCAAATATACTAGAGAAAGATAAAAGCATGGAATGCAGAGGTTACTACCCTCGCGCGATCACCTTGTGGGTGTCGTGTATTTAACAAAGGCGTGTGAAAACCACTATTCACAGGCTGTCTTCCATTTAGATAATCCCTTCATCAAAGGGGAGGGCCGTTACAGGCCCTAGAGAATATAGTTGGACTACCCCACCGACACCTACTACTCGCGCTCTCCAGGTCATCCTTCTGCAAGAACATATGGCTTGGCAAGGAAAGGGTGGGTCCGTACAAAAATAACCGGGAAGGGTTTCACCGGGCGTCACAGGTCTCTCCCCAGAAATAGATTTTTCCTTCGTCAAAATCCCTTTTCTGGGTCAATCTGTGACGGCCGGTGAGAATGTACCAGAAAATGCCTTCCAAGCCCAATAAAGTAATAAAATTAAGCGGAGAATACAATCACCATGTACGACAATAATATAATATAATAAGGTAAGAAACGTCCAATTACCAACTAGCCAAATGACTTATGGAGCGTAAGGCTAAATAACTAAGACGACAAGGAATCAACCGAGTGTCGAATCGCAAAAGGCATCAAACCTTACATGTCTAAGCATATCTAAACCTTAAAGGAACGGTAACTACAATAAAAGTTAAACCATAGGAATTAAACATGGCAAATATCATAGGGCTAACGAACTACCCATGAGAGTGGCGACGTGGTGTGAGTGGCGGGTAGGAGGGAGAAGAGAAGAGATGGAAGAAAGAAAGAAGCAGAGATTAATGGAGGGAAAAGGCTCCCCGCTGCCATCGTCGGGTATTTAAGGGCCTGTAAGATCTTTAGATAGTGGCGTTTGACAACCATAGGGGATTTCCAACCCATATATCTTTTAAACATCATTAAAGTCCCTGTTCTGGAAGTAATTGATGTAGGTATCTACTGTCCGTATATCATGAGCCTGGGGAAATGATTCCGGATTAGTATGTTTAAAGAAGTAGAGGATTTGTTGCCTAATACCGTGAATGGAAATAGTACCTCCTTGTTCCCCGATAACCAAGGGGCCAGACGAGCGGGTGGCAGTTCTAGCTAAAAAAGGCCTTGAGAGTAGTGACTGAACACAGAGAAAAGATCCTGGGGAAAAAGAATAATCTTCCGAGGGGAGCACCTATTTTGCGGATCCTCATTTCTTAGCTAGGAAAGCATTGACTGGAGAAAGGAGTTCTTCGGCTGAAGGGAGGAAATCTATGTTTTCCGGGTTCGTGAGAGAGCTGCTAGTTCTGATATTCCATCACCTGAGGGCCAAAGCCGTTAGAAATAAAGTCTTCCTAAGAAGAGTGATAAGAGCAGGATTCATTGTCCGTGTCCAGCGCAAGTTTTGAGGACACCGTTCATAGACCAGAGTCTTTTTGTGGCCGAACCGAAGGTCAAAGCCTAGCACATGTTTCTGGAATAGATGAGAAATAGGAATCAGCTAGGTTAATGTTAAACCCAACAAGGAAGATCTTCTTCAAAGCTGACTTGATGGTGGTTAAAGTGCTAACTGTTAGGCCTTTGCCAAATAAGAGCCTCAAGAAAGAGATGTCTATATTCGGAGACATACGAGTATGGTCTGAACTCTTAGGGAATCTGCTAGTTGTTAACGGCCGAATCATATTGGCGAATTGTCGAGTCCCTTTTGTCTGATTCGATGAAGAGATCGATTTCCGGTTCAATGTTCGCGTCTCTACGAGCTGCAAACTTCCTGTAGTCCACAAAGTCAGAGTTTTGGCTATCCTTGAGCAATCTGACACAGTGAGTTTGGATTACTTGAGTCAGTTTGGGGAACGGAATCCGGAAGGGACGGAGTTTCAACTCGAGGAGAAGAGGAAACCAACTGTTCTTGGCCAGTGAGGTGGTACTAAAACCACTGCCCCCCCGGAAGGAGCGTAGTTTGTGTAAAAGTCTCATTAGAAGATTCACTGGGGGAAATAGGTAAACCTTCTTCTGATGGTTCCTGAGTATCCACCGGAATGAAATTATGTCTAGAGACCATTCTGACTTCAGTGGTTTCGTCCTGGCTAGTGAGTCCGCTCTCACATTCTGGACTCCCGCAAGGTGAGTTACTGACAGGATCCAGTTCTTTTCTGTTGGCCAGGCGAAGATGGAGACCAGGATCCGATTCAGGTTGGGTGACTTGGATCCTCCCCTGTTGACGCAGTGTACTATGTCTGTGCTGTCTGACACTACTCTGATGTGGCTCGACCTCGGAGGAAAGAGTCTCTTCAGGGTCAAGAACACTGCCATGGCTTTGAGAACATTGATATGGGTCTGTTTCATGGCGGGTGACCAAGACCCCTGAAACATCTGATGTTCGGAGTAATCCCCCCATCCACTTAGAGGCGCGGCTGTATGGAATGTCTCTTGTGGAGGTGCGAATTGTAGAGGAACCGATTTGGAGAGGTTCTTCGGTTCGGACCATGGGCGTAGTCTCATTTTCAAGACAGAGGGGATCTTCGAGACCTTGTCTCTTAAAGGTACTGTAGCTCTCTTTCTCCAAACTCGATTGATTTCTTTGAATTTTTGTTATTGAAGTGAATTGGAGAAGGCCGATGATACTTTCTAAGGTTCCACTGGACATCTGTTTGTGTTTGAGAAAATTCTTGATCTTGGAAGCTATTCCTCTTACCTTTTTGGAAGGGAGAGACAACGTGTGCTTCGAAAGGTCCCACTGAATGGCTAACCATTCTAAGTGGCCTGATGGTTGCAGGCGAGACTTTTGGAGATTGACCCGAAATCACAGGTTGTCGAGAAATCGAAGTATTTCCTTCATAGCTCTGTTGCCTTCTATGGCCGACCGGGCCCAAATGAGCCAACTGTCCAGATAAGCAATGATCTGTATCTCTTGGTTCCTGAGTTGTTCTAACACTGTCTCTCCCAGTTTCGTGAATATCCTGGGATCAATGTTGAGGCCGAAAGGCATGTCTTGAACGCAAAAGCTTTCCTGCCTAGGCGGAAACCCAGATAAGAAGAGAAGTTTCGAGCTATAGGCACATGATAATAGTCGTCGGTAAGATCGACAAAGGTGGTGACGGCCCCACGGGGAAGTAAGGTCCGTACCTGAAAGATAGTCAACATCCGGAACTTGTCGCAGAGAATGTAAGTTTAGCTTTGACAAGTCCCGGTCCACTCTCAATGCCGACAAGCCTTTTTTCGGAATTGTGAACAGGCGGCCTTGGAACTTCGGTGATCGGTCCCGTTTGATTGCTTTCTTCTTGAGTAACTGTGGTGTACTCTTTCAGGATGGGAGTGGATTTCTGGGAGAGGGTCACTGGTGGAGGAGGAGGACCTTGTGGCCATTTCCACCTCAAACCATTAGAGATTATGCTATGAGCCCACGGACCGAAGGTCCAATGGTCTTGAAAGTGGTAAAGTCTCTCCCCTACCGGGACCACCTCGTTGTGAGGGAGTGAACCTAGGTCCTTTCCTTCCCTGAGCCCCCTTTTTTCTAGGTCCGCCTCGATGGCGGAACTGTCTTCTACTCCTGTATCTTCCTCTCTGGTGTCCACGAAAGGAACCTGAGGGTTCAGAGCTAGGGCTGTAGGCAGGCGAGGGCATCCAAACGGGGTTGGGCTGTGTACCTGGGGAATCAGTGAGGTAGCCCACCTGATGAGGGGGGATCCGGATGCATAGTCGTCGAATCAGAGGAAGACTGTGATGACGAGTGGGTAACCGACTATTGATGGCAGTGACCCCGGTTCGTTTTGTAGAGGGCAACTCTCTGCTTCTTCTTGAAGAAAGCTTGCTTTTGGTCTTCGACCTTCTTTCTGGCAGTGAGGCCCCGCCTTTCCTGCAATTTTGGGTTGCTCTCGTATCATCTTGTAGAACCTTGTTCACCTCCTCCTGAGGGAAGAGGGTTTTACCCCATCAGGAGGAAACTATCAGCCTGCTCGATTCCTGTCTGATAGAGGCCTCAGACAGAACGTATTTCCTACAACCAACCCGATCAGACCACCAAACGTGTAGGTCGAATTGGAAGGGCAGAGATTAGTTCTTCATGAATATCCGAAACAAAGTCTCAGTGGGATAAATCGAGGCTAGGGTCTCCCCGAGGTGGGGTCCGGCTCTTTAAGAGCCGGCATGGCCGAACCTTCTTTGTCAGCTTGAATAGTAAGACCTGTCCATTTATCCGTAATAGGCAAGGCAACAATGAGAGCAGTTGTAGATATGGCGTATTCCCCATTGTGTGGGGTGAGCTTGGAATTAGCGTACCCCCCAGACCGACAACATCCTGGTCCAGACAAATCGGGCCTGCCCTTTAGGAAATAATACCGTTACCTTCGGTACCTTGTCTAACCTAACCAAGGCATGCTCTTTCAATTGAACGAATCCGTTGAATGGGAATTCTAGTCCCTGAGAGTAAATTCTAGGTCCTCCAGAGGGCAGACGTCTATGCCATCCAGAGTTATGGTACCATCTATATATGGAACATGTAAGGCAAATTTCTATGTGTTGTTTTTATCGAAGGAGGTTACTTCGATACGCCTGGGGCTGTAGGGGGAGTCATCCGAGATCCTGAACGGATCCGACTCACCGCCATATCTTTGAGCTCCGTCATAGACCCTTGGCTTGCCCTAGAATGTGTTGTATCTGCTCTTTAACTCTACCCCTGGCTTTTAGCAGTCACGGTTTTATGCAAGGTAATATGAACATCAGGATCCTTTGAGGGTCCTAGGTCGGTGACGTAGGTAATTGCAAAGCTGAAGGCTCAAAACTCATCACCACCTACCTGCCTGTCCATGGGGTCGATGTCCAACCCTAGAGAGGACACTCCGAGGAGATAGGGTCCTCTAGATGGAGCATTCCTTCCAAACCTTGATACCCAAGGGCGGAGAGCCGCTCTTGTAGGCCGGAGAGATTCATCATCATCCTAAAAGAAGTGAGGGGATTAGTGATGAAGGAGAAGACCGTTCTCCTCAATAAGCAATGCATACATAAATCCGGATCAAATTAAATCATCGCCAAAGGATACCAAAAAGAAACATATTAGAACCAACTTACATCATGGGTCAGGAGTAGGGAGGACAGCTCGTAGCAGAGCGTGCATGACTCCAGGAACCATACCATGTAGGCGGACCTTCTGTAAAAGAAAGGAGACATAAGTCTGGATGTTCCTTGAAACTCTGGTTAGTGATCCTATTCACAGGCTGGGATCAACCGTATAACTATAACTAGTAACAATGTCTATATCTATGCATATATTTAATTATAAATATGGATAAATATCCATACAACATCGTGTTCAAATAGAAATAAATTTCTACTCAGTACTTGGGACCGAACGCTAGCCCCTTCTAATGAAAAGCCAGGTCGAAACCAACCATGCCATGAGAGGCTATCTACTGTTCCTTGAGACTCTGGTCAGTGAACAGATTAATCAATAGAATACTAATATCCAGTAACCACGTAACATGTAACTATAAACCTCATCGGTAAAATAATGTTAACCCCGGTTCTGAACGTCTGAGACGGGGGTGGCCAACCTATGGCGCATGCGCCAACAGTGGCGCATTGCATGATTACAAGTGGCGCACTATACCCTAAAGATAGTAAATTGAATGACTTTTCTTTAAAATTGCTAATTATGTTCACATATTTTCATTTGGACTTTCAAGAATAGCTAATGAATATTATCAACGCAAATTCAGTGTCATTAAAGTAAGTACAGTTTACTTTGTATTCATGTTAAATCCTTTCCTTTACAGCTAAAACAAAAGATTGGCCACCCGTGGTCTGAGTGATCTCTGTTGCCACCGGAGATCTGGTGACAAAGGTCCGTCATAGTGAAAACGTGAACATCAGAAGAAAGCTAATATTAACCTCAATGCTGAACGTCTGTGTGATATCCGGTTAAGCCGGAGATTCGATGAAAAAGGACCGTAATAACGAAATTGTGATTATTCATGAAAAAGGGTTCGTACCCTGGTTCTGATCGTCTGATTGATTTCTGTTTGTACCGGAGATCCGGTGTCAAAGATCCGTCATCGTGAAATCGTGACCCTCAGCGGTACGATAATATTAACCTCAATGCTGAACGTCTGTGTTATCTCCAGTGAAGCCGGAGATTCGATGAAAAAGGACCGTAATAATGTAATTGTGATCAATCATGACAAAGGTTCGTGAGCAAAAGGCCTCAGCCGGAGTCTGAGTGCCGGATTTCACCGTTGCACTCCAAATATCTGACTAGTTCTCACCCAATGAGTATCCATTATAGCGGAGTATAACTCAAGGCGGAGCTAAGGGTGTCGGCATAAAGCGATCCCAAATAATGACTCATACACTAACGTAACCCATTAATAGTGCTAGCTCTATTAACAGTAACCACATCAATAAAACGTGAATATCATTAAACGTAATTTCATCAACCCGGAGAATAAGAGGAGGCAGGAATAACTCGTGATCGTATAAAACGGAAAACGGGAAATCCACCTCCTCTACTTGAGCTTAATAAAGAAAACGAGAGAAGGGGTATCTCGTAACTGTAGTAACAGAAAACGAGCACTCTATGCTCACGCTCTCAAGGTTACATAATACAGAACCAAAACCACACAATAACATGATAAGAATAATGATAAAATTATAATAACCAAGAACGAAGAATAACGGCAACGTAACAAATAAACATAAAGATATATGTAGTCTAAAACGAGCACCTTCCTGAGGCGTGTACATAACTATAACAAAGACTAGATCGATATTCTTCGTCCAAATTGGACTTGCTAGCAAATAAATACCATAGTAAAAACCAATAATAAATAATGATAATAAAAATGGTCATAAATCGTAAGTGATATAACCTAGATGACAGAGTACCAGATGGGCAATATCAACTTGAAAAACTACCGAATCGAACAAAACCAAAATGGCTGCCGTCACCGAGGACGGCCAAGCCTCTTCCAAAATTAAAATCCACATTACTGGAAAGAGAACAAATGCCCGGAACTGAAAAAACTGTCAAAACAAACTATGGTACTTAACATTGGTAAAGGTGAAGTAGCAGCGTCAGTCATGTTGAATTAACGACAATCACTTGCAAAAACTCCGAGCACAAAAAAATTACGACTTTGCGGGCAAGTCCAAAACAGAAGGACGACCTGGAGAGCGCGAGTAGTAGGTGTCGGTGGGGTAGTCCAACTGTATTCTCTAGGGCCTGTCACGGCCCTTCCCTTTGATGAAGGGATTATCTAAATGGAAGACAGCCTGTGAATATGACAAATTCGAAGATAATTTGTATTTTTCCTAACCATACAAACCTTAGCTATTTACAAAGGGTATTACTTTTAGCGCAGCTGAAATGACGAGCCAATAGTTTTTAACGAGGGTTAATTACCCCCGCGCTAGTTAGCGGGGGGGTGGGGAAGGGTAGCTTGCTACCCCTCCCCCCTCCTCACACCGGTGACTTGCTTCACTTCACTTAGAGGTAGGACTTGACTTGGGGGTCAGGGATGGCGGGCACATATGTGTAAATAGCTAAGGTTTGTATGGTTAGGAAAAATACAAATTATCTTCGAATTTGTCATTTGTTCCGTAACCGAAATACAAACCACGCTATTTACAAAGGGTGACTTACCTCTTAGGAAGGGTGGAAAGTCCCCAGCCTTACTGACTTCGGCTTGCCCGGGGGCTCGATCCCTCAGTGAGCAGCACTAGAGAGAGGGAGCCCCTGTACCTCACAGGTTCCTAGCATCGCTAGGAACGAGTGGCCTACATAAGCAGTGTGAGGAGGAGAGTATGACTCGTCCTATGAAGTTGACCTTGAGACCTTCAGATAGGAATTCTAAGATAGGACGTTCCCCATACCACCTCGTCAGGGTATGGGAGACGCAACAGTATTAAGCTTAATACTAGGAGCACAAAGAAGCATGGGTTACCTGCAGAGGTCGAGGTCAGCTATGCGAGGACCAGGATGCTGCTTCCCCAAGAGAGGGGAGAATGAAGAAAGAAGTAAGGGTCAGACATACTCTTTCATTCACGCAGACTAAGACCGGGTAACAACGCCGTCAACCTACTGCTACTTGTCCAAAAAGGAGCCTGAGGTTAGACCAGCTGTTGTGCAGCCACCACAGGGCCGATAGAGAACGTATCGAGGCTCCTGTGGGTCACGTCTTGCAGGTAGTGGGCTGTGAAGGTCGTTTGACGCTTCCAGACCCCAGCTTGAAGTACCTGCGTCACAGAGAAGTTTCTCTTGAAGGCCAGGGATGTAGCAATACCCCTGACATCGTAGGCCCGAGGGCGACGTGACGGAGGAGGGTCAGGATTCAGGGCATGGTGGATAACCCTTTGAATCCAAGCTGAGATGGTGTTCCTGGTGACCCTCCTCTTTGTCCTGCCTGTGCTCACAAACAAAGCTCGCACATGAGGACGGACTGCAGCCGTTCTCTTCAAGTAGTACCTCAGACACCTCACTGGGCATAGTAGCAGCTGGTCTGGGTCGTTTGTTACAGAACGGAGACTCGCGATCCTGAAAGAGTCGAACCGAGGATCCGGCACTTCAGGATTCTGAGTCTTGGCCACAAACTCAGGGACGAACCTGAACGTTACCTCCCCCCATCCCCTTGAATGGGCGATGTCGTACGAGAGACCATGAAGTTCACTAACTCGCTTGGCCGAGGCCAAGGCGAGTAGGAAAGCCGTCTTCCAAGACAGGTGGCGATCGGAGGCCTGGCGTAATGGCTCGAAGGGAGGTCTCTTGAGAGACCTGAGGACTCGCACCACGTTCCAAGGAGGGGGTCTCACTTCCGACTGGGGGCAGGTAAGCTCATAGCTACGTATGAGTAAAGAGAGTTCTAGCGACGAAGAAATATCCACGCCCTTCAATCTGAAGGCCAAGCTTAAGGCTGAGCGATAGCCTTTCACCGCCGAGACAGAAAGGCGCATTTCTTCTCGCAGATACACGAGGAAGTCCGCTATTGCTGGAATAGTGGCATCGAGTGGAGAGATACCCCTTCCACGACACTAACCACAAAAGACTCTCCACTTCGCTTGGTAGACTCCCTCAGAGGACCTTCGCAGGTGCTGAGACATTCTCTCCGCAACCTGTTGCGAAAAGCCTCTCTCCGCAACCTGTTGCGAAAAGCCTCTCTCCGCGAGGAGACGCTGGATAGTCTCCAGGCGTGAAGCCGAAGCGAGGCTACGGCCCTGTGAGGGACACCGGAGTGGGGTTGTCTGAAAAGCTCGTGTCGTGGAGGAAGCTCCCTTGGGAGTTCCGTCAGGAGTTGCAGAAGGTCCGGAAACCATTCCGCGTGATGCCATAGCGGAGCTACTAGAGTCATGGAACAGTTGACCGATAGTCTGGTCCTGTTGAGCACCCTTCTCATCAGACAGAATGGTGGGAAGGCGTACACGTCGATGTTGTCCCACCGTTGCTGGAAAGCATCTTGCCAGAGTGCCTTGGGGTCCGGGACTGGTGAGCAGTACAGGGGCAGCTTGAAGTTCAAGGCTGTCGCGAACAAGTCCACCGTCGGGGAACCCCACAAAGTCAGGACTTTGTTGGCTATCTGAGGATCCAAAGACCTCTCGGTACTCACTATCTGCGAAGCCCTGCTCAGACTGTCGGCGAGCACATTCCTCTTGCCAGGAATGAAGCGAGCTGATAGTGTTATCGAGTGGGTTTCGGTCCACCTCAGAGTCTCTACTGCAAGATGGGATAGCTGTTGCGAAAAAGTGCCTCCCTGCTTGTTGATATAAGCCACTACCGTGGTGTTGTCACTCATCACCACCACGGAGTGACCCGCCAGGGACCGTTGGAACTGTTGAAGAGCCAGAAAGACGGCCTTTAATTCTAGCAGGTTGATGTGTAAGCACTTTTCTGATTCTGACCAAAGGCCTGAGGCCCTCTGGTTCAGAACGTGCGCCCCCCACCCTTCTTTTGACGCGTCCGAAAACATAGTCAATTCCGGGGGGAGGACGAGAAGACTCACTCCCTTCCGCAGGTTCTCGTCGGCCAGCCACCACCGCAAGTCCGTCTGTTCCAGAGACCCCATTGGGATCAGAATGTCCGGGGAATCGGATCCTTGATTCCACCGGGACTTGAGCCGCCATTGAAGGGATTTCATCCTGAGGCGGCTGTTTGGAACCAGACGGGCCAGGGAGGATAGGTGGCCTAAGAGACGCAACCACGATTGGGCGGGGAGTTCTTTTCGCCTGAGGAAAGGCTCCGCCACCCTCCTCAGCCTTGCTATCCGGTCGTCTGATGGAAAGGCTTTGTGGAGATTGGTGTCTATTAGCATGCCTAGATAAACCAGTCGTTAGGACGGCTGCAGAGAGGACTTCTCGAGGTTTACCACGATCCCCAGATCCTGGCAAAGATCCAGAAGCCTGTCTCGGTGCCGAAAAAGGGTCGACTCCGAGTCTGCTAGGATCAGCCAATCGTCTAGGTAACGAAGGAGACGAAGGCCGTTCCTGTGCGCCCAAGATGAAATCAGGGTGAACACTCTGGTGAACACCTGAGGAGCTGTGGAGAGACCGAAACACAGCACCTTGAACTGGTAGATCTTGTTGTCTAGGCAGAATCTCAGGTACTTCCTGGAAGACGGATGGATTGGGTTCTGGAAGTACGCGTCCTTTAGATCCAGTGTACACATGAAGTCTTGTGGTCTCACCGCAAGTCTGACCGTGTCTGCTGTCTCCATGCTGAACCAGGTTTGTTTGACAAACCTGTTCAGAGCTGAGAGATCGATGACGGGTCTCCAGCCTCCAGTAGCCTTCTTTACAAGAAAGAGTCGAATGAAGAAGCCTGGGGAGCCGTCCACGACCTCCTGGAGAGCACCCTTCTCGAACATGGTCTCAACTTCGGCCTGAAGGGCCAGCCCCTTTGCCGATCCCATGGCATAGGAGCTCAACGACACTGGATTCGCTGTCAGGGGAGGTTGAGATGACGTGAACGGGACGCGATAACCTTGGCCGATCACTGAGACCGTCCAAGCATCGGCCCCGTGTTGCTGCCACCTGCGGACGCAACGCTGAAGGCATCCCCCCACAGGTGGACACGCAGGGGGACTGCCACCCCTAGGGCTTGCAGCCGCGGCCGCCACCCCTAGGAGTCTTGCCTCCCCTGGAGGACTTACCGCCCCTCTTGACCTTGGCTGGAAAGGGCTGGGGCTTAGACACCTCTTTCTTAGCTGCCGGTGCCTGTTTGGGAGCCTTACGAGGCTGTTGTTGTGGCGGGGCTGGAGGCTTATAGGGCCGAGTTGTAAGGGCCCTGTGGAGGAGGGAGTCCGTGCTGGATTTCCTCCACCTCTCAGCCGTTCGCTCCAAGTCTTGAGGCTCAAACAGGCTCTCCCCCAGAAGGGAAGCATGTCGGAGCCTACACACATCTACGGCGGGGACCTTCGGATGGAATCTCTCGGACACAGCATCGCGACGCTTCAACACCGAGTTGGCCCACAGGGTGGTAACCTGGTGCGCCAAAAACTCGATGGAGCGGGTGCCCGAGAGCAAGAAGGTCTCTAGGGCCTTCCTATTGGTCTCCTTGGACAAGTCCTCCGATCGCAATAGGATGCCCAGAGATCCTAGCCAGAAGTCCAGCCACGAAGTGGCCTGCATGGCACACTTAGCGACCTTCTCGTGGTTAAGGATCTCTGCCGCCGAGAACGACACCTGCCGGGCAGAGAGTTTCTCCAGGGGAACTCCCTTCGCCAGCTCCTCCACAGAGTGATGGAGAGGAAGAGCGAGGTTGTGCTCACCCAGGATCTCGAAATACCTCCTCTGCTGAAGGCGAGGAGGAGGGATAAGCTTGTTCCCGGCAGTGGAACGACTGGAGGAGGCAAGAAGTGCGAGCTGAGCGTTGGCCCTAGCTCTGGCACTCTTCAGCCCCCGAGAACAGGGCAGAGCTGCACTGGTCTTAGGGGCCTTCCGAACGTCAAACACTTCATCCAGAATCGTGTCTTTGCCTTCACGGGGGGCGATGACTGGATCCGTAAGTCTGTTAAGTGTCCTTATCAGGCTTAGGACCTGTCAGAAGGCATGTTCGGACTCTTGCTGTTCTCCTCCCTGCGGGCTGGCAGCTAAGTCTCCTGCCCCAGGAATCTCTTCCTGGGGTGATACGTGGACATTCCCCTGGGTAGTCGTGGGTTCATGACGAATCCTTGCAGAGGATTTAGGGACGGTCTTGGAATCCTTGGGTTCCCTCCTGGGAGGGATACAGGATCCCAACAACGAGGTTCGAGGGGCCCCTTCCTCACGAGACTATTCTCCTGCCTGAAGCGAAGTCTCCCCCCCTGGTGCCGAGGGGAAGACTACCGCCCCACTGGACTCACCTGAGGACGGAAAGGCCTCGTCCACGGGAGAAGGAGAGAGTACTCGTGCAGGAGAAGGGACCTTCGAGACCGACCTCTTGGGAACCAACTTCGCCCTAGGGAAGTCACCACGAAGTCCACTCCTCTCTTTCTCTTCAGCGTTGGAGAGACAGCCGCTGGTTTGTTACCCTGGCCGGCGAGTGCTGGTTTGTTACCCTGGCCGGCGAGTGCTGGTTTCATAACCCTCACTAACGCCCGTGCCAGCGGACTAAACCAAGTCTGCTGCTCCAAGGACACAGAGTCCGAAATCCTCACTAAAGAAAAAGGGATCGGGCGATCCTTTGGAGTGGACACGACGGTACCTGCCTGAAAAGAAGGTGGGGAAGAATGCTGCACTGACCTGTCTTCGTCCTGCACTACCAACCTGTGCTTGGATGGAGGTGATCCCGAGTGCCGTCTAGGAGCACGCGTCCCTACTGCTACCACCGGCTGTGGAATTCGCCGCGAACGATGGTCGCGCGAGGGCGAATGGTCGCGCGGGCGAGCGGTCGCGCGGGCGAGCGGTCGCGCGGGCGAGCGGTCGCGCGGGCGAGCGGTCGCGCGGGCGAGCGGTCGCGCGGGCGAGCGGGGTCGCGGGCGCGGGCGCGCAGGCGAGCGATCGCGCGGGCGCGCAGGCGAGCGATCGCGCGGGCGCGCAGGCGAGCGGTCGCGCGGGCACGCAGGCGAGCGGTCGCGCGGTCGCGCGGGGGAGCGGTCGCGCGATCGCGCGGGCGCGCAGGCGAGCGATCGCGCAGGCGAGCGATCGCGCAGGCGAGCGATCGCGCAGGCGAGCGATCGCGCAAGCGAGCGTTCGCGCGGGCGATCGCGCGGGCGGCGGGCGATCGCGCGGGCGGCGGGCGATCGCGCGGACAGCGGGCGATCGCGCGGGCGAGCGATCGCGTGGGCGCGCGGGCGAGCGATCGCGCGGGCGAGCGGGCGAGCGATCGCGCGGGCGCGCAGGCGAGCGGGCGCGCAGGCGAGCGGGCGCGCGGGCGCGCGGGCGAGCGAGCGGGCGCGCGGGGCGCGCAGGCGAGCGGGCGCGCAGGCGAGCGGGCGCGCAGGCGAGCGGGCGCGCAGGCGAGCAGGCGAGCGGGCGCGCAGGCGAGCAGGCGAGCGGGCGCGCAGGCGAGCAGGCGAGCGGGCGCGCAGGCGAGCGATCGCGCGGGCGCGCAGGCGAGCGATCGCGCGGGCGCGCAGGCGAGCGATCGCGCGGGCGCGCGGGCGCGCAGGCGAGCGATCGCGCAGGCGAGCGATCGCGCGGGCGCGCAGGCGAGCGATCGCGCGGGCGCGCAGGCGAGCGATCGCGCGGGCGCGCAGGCGAGTGGGCGCGAGGGTGGGCAGGTAAATGAACACGTGTCCGAGGCGACGAACGCAAGCGTTGGCGCGACGGCGAGGGATCGTGCTGCCGCGTAGGTGAGGAAGCATGCGCAGGTGAATGACCGCGTAATGGTAAGCGATGGCGAGCAGCATGCGCAGGTGAATGATCGCGTGATAGGGTGCGATGGTGATCAGCATCCGCAGGAGGGCGATCGTTCAGGGTTGTGCGATGAGGAGCAGCATGCGTAAGCGGGCGATCGTTCAGGGTCGTGCGATGGCGAGCAGCATGCGCAGGTGAATGATCGCGTGATGGGGTGCGATGGTGATCAGCATCCGCAGGAGGGCGATCGTTCAGGGTTGGGCGATGAGGAGCAGCATGCGTAAGCGGGCGATCGTGCAGGGTCGTGCGATGGCGAGCAGCATGCGCAGGAGGGCGATCGTGCAATGGCGAGCGGCATGTGCAGGCGGGCGATCGCGCGATGGCGAGCTAGAAGCTGGCGAACCATGTTCCTTCAGGAGCGTTGGCGAACGTCGGCGCGCTAGTTGTCGCTGTTGAATAGGCGATACTAAGATCGCCTGTGCACGCTGGCAAGCAGGTGAACGCTGGTGAGGAGGTAATCGCTAGCGCGTAGGTGATCGCTGGCGAGCAGAAGGTCGATGCGTATCCTGTGAGAGGACAGGTGGTGCGGCGCGTTCACGAGCAGGAACGGGAAGATCGCTGGCGCGTTGGCGAACATGTGTTTCTGACACACGCGCAGCACGATGTTGCGTAGCCGCAGGACCAGGCAGATGGTGAGCAGGGAGTTCAGCAGGAACTAAAGGGTGGTCAGAGACCACAGGGCGATGGTCCTCAAATGAGCGCTGACGCTCGGAAGAGAGCTGACGAGCAGGAGAGCGCTGGCGAGGGGGGCGAACATCAGGAGAGAGCCGACGAGCAGGTGAGCGTCGGCGAGCAGGAGAGTCTTGGCGAGCAGGAGATCGTCGACGAGCAGGAGATCGCTGGCGAGCAGGAGATCGCTGGCGAACAAGTGAGCGCTGGCGAGCAGGAGAGCGCTGGCGAGCAGGAGAGCGCTGGCGAGCAGGAGAGCGCTTGTGCGCTAGCACTGCTCGCGTAAGGGAAGAATCCCTTAGCCCCGAAGGGACCGTTGCCCGTCGGGTGACGAGTTCTCCAGAAGGCGAAGATCCGGCAGGAGATGGTGAGCGGTCTGCAGAGAAGTTCAAGGAGGGCGGAGCAGTAGGTTGAGGCTGACGAGGAGAGTCCCCCCCGGAGGACGAAGACCCAAAAAGGCGTCTCTTAATCCCCCTGTAAGGGGAAGGGAGGCCCTTGTGGCGTAGAGGGCGGTGAGCCTTACGGCGGAGATCGTCGGGACCATCGGTCCTCCGAAGGGGAGTCTCTGTCAAAACACTTCCCTCAGAAGGAAGCTGAGCAGCAGTCGAGACCGAAGGACTCACTTCCCCCTTCGAAGGATGTACAGAAGGAGGAGGAGAGCCTTGAGCACCATCACCAGCAACAGCACCTGCGGCGGAAGGCCCAGCCACGTAGGTGGCCTCTGTCACCACGACGTCGACAATAGACAGAGGGTCTACCTCTGCTACCACCGGCGACTGCTTAACAGCGGCCCCCAACGAGACAAGGTCAATAAGAGCGACCCTGGAGGGCAAGCCCTTAAGCCCCAGGGACGACCAAATCTGTAAAAGATCATCACTGGATAAGGCATTATCAATAACCTCCCCCGGAGGAGGAGGGGGGGGAACCGCCTCGCTATGGGAGGCGACGCCCTCTCCCCCCACCAAAGGTAGGGAAACAGAACAAGGGCCTGCGCTCCCACTCGGACGACTCTCCTTAGGAGGCGGCCGAGGGGGAGCTTCGGAGGAGGTTTGGGCGGCGGAAGAAGAGTCCCGAGAACCTTCCTCCTTCAAGGCTAACCTCGGAGGAGAACGGTCTCTCTTGGACTTCTTCTTACACCGACGGCCAAACCTCTCCCACTGGGAGGCAGACCACTCCCTGCACTCACGGCACATGTTATCCTGGTCACACCGTCGGCCCCGACATTGAGGGCAGAGGGTGTGTGGATCCGTATTAACGTCCGACATGAAAGTCCCACAAGGACGGCCGGCAACTCCAGGGCATGTACGCATAGTAAAGAAAAAAACTGAAGGTCAACTTCCAACCAACACACACGCTGAAAAGAAAAAGCAGAAAATTAAAGGCTGTCACGAAGGCGATGAGCAGACACGTCTGATCACCGCCGAGCCAAAAGTGAAGTGAAGCAAGTCACCGGTGTGTGGAGGGGGGAGGGGTAGCAAGCTACCCTTCCCCACCCCCCGCTAACTAGCGCGGGGGTAATTAACCCTCGTTAAAAACTATTGGCTCGTCATTTCAGCTGCGCTAAAAGTAATACCCTTTGTAAATAGCGTGGTTTGTATTTCGGTTACGGAACAAAGTGGTTTTCACAAACCCTTGTTAAATACACGACACCCACAAGGTGATCGCGCGAGGGTAGTAACCTCTGCATTCCATGCTTTTATCTTTCTCTAGTATATTTGGAAGATTTATATTAGAAAAGTGTAAAGAAGGACCCTTTTCACCGGCCGTCACAGATCGACCCTGAAAAGAAGAATTAACCTAAGAATTATAGTCTAATAGGATATTAATTACTAAACAACTTCTAACAACTTTCAAAATTAAAAAAAAAAAAAAGATGGACTCTATATTGTTTACAAAGCTTCTAGAAGGCTAAATTCACTGGCTATACCACCACTTGCACTTACTGCACCGCCTCTACACGTTTAAAACTCTTCCAGAAGGCTGAAAAAAAAAAAAAAAGTTCCGTGGAGGTGAAACCATTCTACTAATTCCCTTTCTTCCATCATCACCTTCACAAAGTGTTTCAAGTCGGAAGATCTCACCTGTGAATGAACAAGAAGTAATCTACATTGCTATTTCAGTTCAAAACATTCCACTTTTGCCCCGTAGTTAATTTCTTTTTATGGAAACTGTTTTTGCCCATACAGTATTCCACTGTTTTCTGGAAGCGGTTTTTGCCCTGTAGTCCATTTCTTTTCTGGAAACTGTTTTTGCCCATACAGCATTCCATTTTTTTCAGAAAGCAGTTTTTGCCCTGTAGTCCATTTCTTTTCTGGAAACTGGTTTTACTCTGTATTCCTTTTTTCTGGAAGCGGTTTTTGCCACGTACCCAGTAGTCAATTTCTTTTCTGAAAGACGTTGTCAGTAGAGGACAACCACAAGCCGTCCAAAAAGCTCTCATGCAAAAGGGTATCTGGAAAAAAAATATTTCCATTTAAGAATGACTATTCCTACTTGAAGTATGGAAACCTTAAAATTTTAAATCTAATAAGGTAATTTCTGACCAGAATCTCACTGTACTAAAACATTTCTTTTGCCACACATCAAAGTTTTAAAAATTACATTTACTTTGGAAATACGATTAGTTTTGGATTTGAACAATTTAGTTTAATAATTCTAACCAGAAAAAAAAATAAACTTTTCCTAGTAATGAAAATTTGGAAATAAAATGTTTACAGATTTTTTTTTAGCATTTTAAACAAAAACAACAGTACAGTACTGTACTCTAAATCAAAAAAAGAAAAAAATCCATAACACTTACAAAATCATACTGTATTATTTCACATCTCAAGTTCCAGTCTGAGAAGTATAGTTTCTACATCCTAGTATGCACTGTCATTCAGAGCAAATCAAGAGAACATCCAGTTTCATATATCAGTGGGTTTTTTGTCCAAGGGAAATCTCTGGGTTCCAAACCATGGTATCCAAGGAAAGCAGCCTGAAATTATAGACAATTATAACAAACTATAAATGGCATAAATTGTTCAACTTTCATCATGAAACTTCAGAAAAAGACATTCCATAGGAGCTAATATAAACAGTTTAAAGATTTAAAGGCTAATCATGAATGGCAGAGGCAAGGGACAGCCTAAAACTGACCATATACAGTACCTGTACTGTATACATATGATCAGTGCTCAAACCACTCTCCATCCAAGCTAAGACAAGGAAGGGCCAGGCAATGTCTACCAAAGGCTCAGCAGGTGGGCATATAGGCTCCCCAAAATAAATTAGCTCACAAGGATGGTGAGGTTGCAGCTACTAAAGGAACTAACGAGTTTGAGCGGGACTCGAACCCTAGTCTGGCGATCACCAGTCAGGGACGTTACCAAATAGGCCACCTTACATAAGACAATTAATCTTCATATAGATTGTGTCTTAAAAAAGTTGTCTTATCTTTTCCATATAATCGGTTTTCCCTTCAGTTATCCAGTATTACTACTTAATATCCCACAAAAACTTTGTGTACTTTTTAAATACACTGATGATGTCCTAACATCACAAAATGCACATAAATAATGTTACCATTACTCCTCATCATCTTTCCATAAACCTTGAGAACTTTAGAGACAGAACACAATTTTTATCACTGGTATTCTTTACTTAAAACCCTCTTAGGCATTATCCTAAGATGTAGACAACCTCAAATCACTGCAGGATAAGTTGCTATCACTCAATGAACAAATTACAGGATATCACAGGTACCAACCCATGACCACCAGACAACATTTTTTAGCACCCTACAACCAATGCAAGACACTCCAAAATCCAACCATTGTTCTCTAGTCTTGGATAGTGCCATAGCCTCTGTACCATGGTCTTCCACTATGTTGGGTTACAGTTCTCTTGCTTGATGGTACACTCAAGCACACTACTTATCCTTTCCTCACTGGGCTATTTTTCTTGTTGGAGCCCTTTGGCTTATAGCATCCCATTTTTCCAACTAGGATTGTAGCTTGGCTAGTAATAATAATAATTGCAATGGCTCATAAGGAGATCCACTCAGTTACCCAAGCACTACATCCACATTCCAAGAAATTGCTTTCACCCTTGGTGGTCTTTCAAATATGAATAACTTAATAACCTCAGTTCAGATTCTAACGCCACGTGCTGCACCACTAAGTAAAGATCATCAAGATCACAGTACAAAGTCGTAATTTACAGCAACTAAATATTTGAGAAAATTGGTAACATGGTCCTCACTTCAAAAGGGATTTTGACGAAGGAAAAATCTATTTCTGGGAAGAGGCCTGTGACGCCCGGTGAAAAGGGTCCTTCTCACACTTTTCTAATATAAATCTTCCAAATATACTAGAGAAAGATAAAAGCATGGAATGCAGAGGTTACAACCCTCGCGCGAACACCTTGTATGTGTCGTGTATTTAGCAAGGGCGTGTGAAACCACTATTCACAGGCTGTCTTCCATTTAGATAATCCCTTCATCAATGGGGAGGGCCATGACAGGCCCTAGAGAACACAGTTGGACTACCCCCACCGACACCTACCACGCGCGCTCTCTAGGACATCCTTCTGTTTTGGACTTGCCAGCTAAGTCGGTAGAGTTTCGATCAGTGTTTTTTCACAAGTGTTTGTCGTTAATTCAACATGACTGACGTTGCTACTTCACCTTTACCAATGTTAAGTACCATAGTTTGTTTTGACAGTTTATTGCAGTACCGGGCATTTGTTCTGTTTCCAGTATTGTGGATTTTAGTTTTGGAAGCGATTGGCCTGCCTCGGCATCGGCAGCCATTTTGGGCTTCAAATCAGATTTAAAACATATCAGACAACCAACCTGCCACACATTGTCCTTGATATGCTTATCAATCAGGCAAGCATTAAGTCTGCTGTGAACACCGAGACAACACATAACATTCATGGGGGTCAAATACTATTTCTTCAAAAACGTAAATACAAAAAACCTATGCTAGTAATAAAATTGCTCATATAGAAAACAATGTTATTTTATGATGTAAGTTGCATAACGTAAATCTACTTACTTGACTTTGAAGACTGTTATCAGACTTCACGTAAAGTGGGAGCTTGTTACACAATCTTGGGGCTGCATATTTGAAGTCTCTACACCCCAGAATCAAGGTAAATATTGGCTCCTGCAAAAAGAAAAATATATTCAAACACCTGCAACCATCAAGAATAACAGAGAATAAATGTTCAAACACCTCAAATAGTCAGGAACAACAAAGGCAAGAGCAGCAATAAGACAAAACAAAAACAAAGGTCTGAATAGGCAAAGCACCTTACGTAGAAGTAGTACTGTACTACGAAGGGCATTATGACTGTGTTTTAAGGTTTTAAAGGCGGCTAGCAAGCAGGACAATACCTAGATCATATATCATATACGATCGGTGCCCAGGCCCTCTCTCAACTAAAGCTAGGACCAGGGAAGGCCAGGTAATGCTGCTGATGACTCAAAAAGTAGACCTATAGGCTGCCCAAAATGCCCCATCCTTAACTCACAAGGATGGTAAGGTTGCAGACACTAAAGGAGCTAACGAGCTTGAGCATGAATCGAACCCCCGTTTGGTGATCACCAGGCAAAGACATTTCCAATAAGGCCACAATAAGTAGTCTAAAAGGCTATTCTAATAACTTGGGAGTGGACCCTTTTTTAGGCAAATTTCATTAAAGATAATAGGTGCCTGAATAGCATTAATTTTGCAGTTGAACTTCTTATTACTCGTATTTTACAGCGTTCTACCAGTAATTGAGCTAGCTTTCTGAGTTGCTTATGGCAATTTAGAGCTGAATTTGGGTAATTAATAATTGTAATTAAGTACAGTGCACCAGTTAAGAGTGGAGATTTTAAGATGTGAATATTACAAAATTACAAAAAGTAAAGTTTTTTCTTAAGACCTGTTTTTTTTTTTACCAGAAATCACAGAGCTACATCTTATCATACTATAGTACAAGTAAAAGAATGGGAACTATAAGACTGCAGTGGATATTACTAGAATTGAAAAAATATTAGGTATAGTTTAATTTTCATTAAATCTGTTTTTGACAAGAAATTACACAGCTGCATGTAACCACATCTCGTTGTCACTGAACTTGATGAAGGGACTGTTTATCACAGAGCGCCTTCTCCTGCCTAACCTGTCTCAAGGTTTTATAAATCAAACGGGCAATAACACACCACTGGCAGTGAGTGAACATTAAGCCTTTTAGAAAGAAACCTATAACCTTCAGTTGAACTGCACAGTAATTGTTCAGTGGCTATCTTCCTCTTGGTAAGGGTAGAAGAGACTCTTTAGCTATGGTAAGTGGTTATAAGCAGTTCTTCTAAGAGAAGGACACTGCAAAATCAAACCATTGTTTTCTAGTCTTGGGTAGTGCCATAGCCTCTGTACCATGGTCTTCCATTGTCTTGGGTTAGAGTTCTCTTGCTTGAGGGTACACTCGGGCAAACCATTGTTCTCTATTCTTGGGTAGTACCATAGACTCTGTACCATACTCTTCCATTGTCTTGGGTTAGAGTTCTCTTGCTTGAGGGTACACTTGGGCACGCTATTACATCTTATTTCTGTTCTTGTTTTATTGAAAGTTTTTATAGTTTATATATGAAAGATCTATTTTAATGTTGTTACTGTTCTTAAAATATTTTACTTTAATTGTTCATTAATTCTCTGGTTGTTTATTTATTTCCTAGGTTCCCTTTGTCCCTGGACTATTTTTTCCCTATTGGAGCGGGTGGGCTTATAGCATCTTTCTTGTCCAACTAGGGTTGTAGCTTAGCTAATAATAATAAAAATAATAATAATAATAATAATAAAATACTGTTGTTGTTATTATTAGCAGTAGTAGTACTATTATCAATTGCTAAGCTACAACCCTAGTTGGAAACGCAGAATGCTATTAGCCCAGTGGCTCCAACACCGAAAATAGCCCAGTGAGGAAAGGAAACAAAGAAAATAGCCTAGTGAGGAAAGGAAATAAGGAAAATAGAATATTTTAAGAACAGTACCAACACCAACATAAATATTTCCTATAAAAACTATAAAAACTTTAACAAAACAAGAGGAAGTGAAATAAGCTAGAATAGTGTGCCCGAGTGTGCCCTCAAGCAAGAGAATTCTAACCCAAGATAATGGAAGACCATGGTACAGAGGCTATGGCACTACCCAAGAATTGAGAACAATGGTTTGATTTTGGGAGTGTCCTTAATGGGTAATCCCTTGAGAAGAAAATTTTAGTAATCTGTGTTGTCATGTGTAAGATGACAGAGAAGTATACATATAAAGAATAGGCCAGCCTATTGGGCGTATACGTAGACTAAGGGGAAAATGAACAGTAACCGGAAAGGATCCAATGTAGCAGTGTCTGGCCAGTCAAAGGATCCCATAACTATCTAGCGGTAGTATCTCAACGGGTGGATGGTGCCCTGGCCAACGTACTACCTATAATTGCCGCATTCTTAGCTTACCCTAAGACTGAATCTTTATATTATCGTATTTCAGATCAAAATAAACTTATAAAGATACCTAGTTGGGTTCCTCTAATCGAGACTAGCTTAAGGTAAGAATTCTATATTATTTCATTCAATAACTCCCTCCTTCCAATAACTGATAACTGGCACTACCTAATAACTTCCTAACTTCAATGACCGTATAAAATAATATATATTCTTACCATTTAATCAACAAAATTAGATAATATTTACGAAGTGTGTACACAACAAAGTCCGCGGGAGTCCGTGACGTCATCTACAGCAGACGACACAACTTCCCAAGTATTTTTTTTTATTAAAAACAAATGCAATCTATTGTAAACACTAATTGGGGAATAAGTATCTGAAAAACATCAGATTTTGGTACAAATTTGTTGAAAATCAGTCAATGATTATGTAACTGATGTAACATTCATAAAAAAAAAAATTAGAATATTTTCGTACGAAAACACAACACAAAATAATAACTTGCTTGTCAAAAAATTTCTCTCTCTCTCTCTCTCTCTCTCTCTCTCTCTCTCTCTCTCTCTCTCTCTCTCTCTCTCTCTCTCTCTCTCTCTCTCTCTCTCTCTATATATATATATATATATATATATATATATATATATATATATATATATATATATATATATAGGCCTATATATATATATATATATATATATATATATATATATATATATATATATGTGTGTGTGTGTGTGTGTGTGTGTGTGTGTGTGTGTGTGTGTGTACCATTGACTGATTTTCAACAAATTTGTACCAAAATCTGATGTTTTTCAGATAATTATTCCCCAATTTGTGTTTACAATCTATTGCATTTGTTTTTAATAAAGGAAAAAAATACTTGGGAAGTTGTGTCGTCTGCTGTATATATATATATATATATATATAGAGAGAGAGAGAGAGAGAGAGAGAGAGAGAGAGAGAGAGAGAGAGAGAGAGAGAGAGAGAGAGAGAGAGAGAGAGAGAGATTTTATGACAAGCAAGGGATTATTCTGTGTTGTGTTTTCTTATGAAAATTTTCTAGTTATTCTTTTATATGAATGTTACATCAGTTTCATAATCAGTGACTGATTTTCCACAAATTTGTACCAAAGTCTGATGTTTTTCAAATGTTTATTTTTATGGGAAAGTACATTATGAGGCCATCTATCGGTAACTATTTGGAACAATAGAAACTTCCTAACTATTGAAAAACTTTTGTTGTTTTTTTTTTTAAATGATAAAATATAAATAAAATAATACTAAAATTATTTGAGTGCGACTAAATATACATATTAAATTTTATTCTATTGAAGAATTTTTCCACAAATTTAATGAAAATGAAGATTTGAAAAGGCAGTAGAAATATTCATTCTGGTAAAACTGTCCGATTCAAAGAGAAAATTACCTTACTCTAGGTTTGATTAAGACATATTTAAATGTAATTTAGCTGTTGTCTCTCCTTATATCTAATATCAAAGACCCAAAGTGTTGGAAAATACAACTATTAGAAAATTAATTTTGTCTGCTGAAAGTTTTTTTTTTGTTTTCTCGAAACATACAATAAACATGTTCAAAGAAATTCTTTATTCTGTTCACGAAAAGTTTGTTATACTGATGATATATTTTTAAAAAATGCATAATAGTACAGAATTTAGTCTTGATAAGCTGTCAAAGATGTGATATGATTATACTAAAAGAACTCTCCATAATGGTAAAGCGAATAATTTATATGAAGGCACCATTATTTTGTTTTTTTCTGTCAAAACTTCCTTTAAAATTTATTATTTTGAACGTATTGATATTTCGTGAATAAAATACTGATATAACATAAAAATATAGCTAAAAAAAATTTCAAATTTGTACGAATAAAATGTTTGAATTCACCCTGTCCATTTTATTAACACAAAAGGCGGAGCTTATGTAGAAGAAGACATCAGATAAAAACAGACAGTAAGGGACAAAAATATGAAACTAAAGTTAGGATTTTTTCATCAAAACGTATAAATACGAAATGAATAGCAGTTAAATATTAAGTGGATTGTCATTTCCCTAAGAATAATTATTTGTTGCTGAACATATATTATTTGTTAGGTTATGCAGGACTGCTATCCTGTTCTGTTTCAGGTAAAGTCATATCAATTACATTACATTATCCCATTACTGTATTATAATCATATACTATTATTACCATTATTATCTATATAACCAATATTATTATTACAGATTTTACAGTTGGTATACAGTAATAGGTTGGCCGGGGCACCAGCCACCCGTTGAGGTACTGCCGTTAGGGAGTTATTTGATCTTTTGACGGGTCTAACACTACTACATTGGACCCTTCTCTCTGGTTACGACTCATTTTCCTTTGCCTCAACATGCATCGAATTGTCTGGTCTATTCTTTACACATTCTCTTCTGTCCTCATACACCTGATAACACTAAGGTTACCAAATAATTCTTCTTCGCTCAAGTGGCTACTTTCCTCTTGTTAATGGTAGAAGAAGCATCTCTTCTAAGAGGACACTCCAAAATCAAACCATTGTTCTCTATTCTTGGGTAGTACCATGGCCGTCCACTGTCATGGGGTAGAGTACTCTTGTCTTGGGTAGTACAATTAAGCACACTATTCCATCTCTTTCCTTACTTCCCTTCCTCACTGGGTTACTTTCCTTGTTGGAGACCTTATAGGGTTTATGGCATCCTGCTTTTCCAACTAGAATTTTAGCTTAGATAATAATAATAATAATAATAATAATAATAATAATAATAATAATAATAATAATAATAATAATAATTCGCTGAGCAGGTAGTGGTTTTCAGAATTATTGCATGTTCCACATTGACTATCTCGCTACGTAAGTTCAATTTTCATTCAGTAATTGTAAGATGTGTTAAGATGAGGCTGCTTGTAGCACCAGAACGCCCTCCACATAAGTGACGCCATTGTCAAGTCACGGCCTATCTGTATTCCCTTCTGCCGTGAATTAGTTGCAATGAAGATACGAAACCAGGGTTAAAAGAATGAACCTCGGGAATAGGCATCAGGATATCGCCGGCTTCCATGCTGCAGGTTCCCCACGTGTTACAAACCCAGCAATCTTTAGGCTGAGATAAAAGAGTTGTCTCTCCAGGGTAGTGAAGTACCCCAACCAAGGATCCCTTCGTCAGCTGCTCCGGAAAATTGCGAGGCTGAGGTGTCCCCTGCAGCCTTCAGGTCTTGGAAACGGTCAATGGAAAGTTGGTTGCAGCGCTCATTATTATTACTTCCTAAGCTGCAACCCAAGTTGGAAAAGCAAGATGCTATAAGCCCAGGGGCTCCAGCAGGGAAAATAGCCCAGTGAGGAAAGGAAACAAGGGAAACAAAGTATTTTAAGAAGAGTGACATTAAAACAAATATCTCCTATATAAATTATAAAAACTTCAACAAAACAAGAGGAAGAGAAATAAGATATAATAGTGAGCCTGAGTGTACCCTCAAGCAAGACTCTAACCCAAGACAGTGGAAGACCATAGTAAAGAGGCTACGGCATTACCCAAGACTAGAGAACAATGGTTTGATTTTGGAGTATCTTTCTCCTAAAAGAGCTGCTTACCATAGCTAAAGAGTCTCTTCTACCCTTAACAAGAGGAAAGTGGTCACTAAACAATTACAGTGCAGAAACCCCTTGGGTGAAGAAGAATTGTTTGGTAATCAGTGTTGTCAGGTGTATGAAGACAGAGGAGAATATGTAAAGAATAGGCAAAACTATTCAGTGTGGGTAGGCAAAAGGAAAATGAACCGTAACCTGAGAGAATGATCCAATGTAATACCGTCTGGACAGTCAAAAGACCCTATATCTCTTTAGTGGTAGTATTTCAACGGGTGGCTGGTGCCCTGGCCAACCTACTACCTAGCTATGCATGTTGGAGCCTAACGAGGCAGTTAGAATAAAGAACTAATAAGTGAAACGTATTAAAAAGCATTGCATTGATTTCTATGTATGGAACAATAATTATAAACTTGACGGGAATTAAAATGGAAAAACTACAAAGGATAGAGAATGGGGTATATAGGAAAATATTAGGTGCTACTAAATTACTGCTAATACTTTATTAAGGGAAGAGATAGGGCCATTTTATGTGAAAGCAAGGGCGATAGATGGGAATTTGCAGTATATAAACAGTACCTCGAATGAAAAAAGACAATATACTAAAAGCTTTAATCCTAGGCATATAAGAAGAAGGAAACGGAAACAACTAGAAAAGTACTGCAAGAATTAAATCTGGATATAAGGCAAATAAAAAAAAAATAACCGAGACAAATAAAACCAGGAAATAGAATACTGAAAATTAAAAGAATTGGAAAGTAAAGGGTGATTAGAAATATACAGAACGTGGAAGAAATTGAAGAGGAAAATTATACATTACATTTGCAGCAGTAATATACGTTATAAGCAGACACAAAGATGAAAGTGCAAACTTTATTCTTTTTTAAACAAGGAAGAAGACTTAACCCATTTTTTTTTTGGGGGGGGGGGATATAGAATACAATTAATTGAGCCACAACATCATTACGAAGAAAACTTAAAATTAAATAGCAGGATCGTTTTTAATTAGTGAAAGAAATATAGAAAATATATTTTATACCTGATATGGAGAAAGACAAAATATAAAAGAATGATAAACTAGAATCTAAGATGCATCACAAGATTACCAGAGGCGCCGTTGCAATCGCTAAATCTCCCTATTGCTACTACTACTATCCCTGAACAATAACAACACACCAACAGCCAGGTAATTGTTTCAAAGAGTTTTTCTTATTTCCTGCCATTTAGTGGCTTATTCCATACGGGGATTCTTTAAAACAAGGCTTCAACTCCATTAGGAAAGGCGTAGAGGTCATGTAACTTGATATGCGAGGCGCAGAGGTTAAGCCAAGGCTTAGGGTAGCGTAGCGTAGCCCAGTTTGCCCACCTCACATTTTTTTTATTTTTTTTTTTCCTTTGCAGTGGATGAGATGGATGGTTGCATATTCTGTGGTACACTACATGCAAAGTAAGCTTATATAACAAAAAGATTTAAACAAAATACCTTGGATCTTTCAAAAACAAATAACTTCCCAATTTCTTGGCAATCTTCAGGTTTTATTATAGTTACGGACAGGGAAACCTGTATTAGTAAAAACCAAATTCTCCCTATTGAAAAAAGGGCGTTTCCTTCGAAAATGACACTTATTTTTGTGGCAAAAAATATTTAGTGAAATATCCATGCATATCTATATCCGCCAATAATGGGGGATCCCCAGTGGGAACCCAGGCGGTTTTGGGTGGAGAATTATACTGGTCTTCCTTCGGCATGACTATGCATGAACTATTTGATCAGCGCTTAAAAAGTGGGCTTGCCACTGAGAATTAATTTACTATCGTAAACATAACATATTTTGTCAACACTAAACTTTGAACAAATGCCAAATTATTCACCCATTAGTATTATACGTGAATTCCCTTTGTTGGGTGTAGTTCATAACTCTCGCCAGCTTTGGATAGTTCAGGTTACAGAAAAAAATCACTTGTATCAGGTCGAAATTCGTCACTCGGTGTACAGTACATCGTTACCATGTTCACGTCGCGATAGCTATAAGCGGGCATCTTCGACCCACGCTTGATGCTCCCATTACCCTGTTTGAATTTGGGAAATATTTAATTCTGAGTAGATAAAAAAAAAACCCTCTGTTTAGTGCCAGGTTCAAGTGTGGATCGATTGGATCTTTTCAAATTACCGATTAGTTCATTGTTCTGCTGCTAAAGTACTGCTGAATTTGTCAAAATGTCATCTACAGTTAATTCTAAGAGCTACGGAAAAGAAAAAGTCCGTGTCATGGTACAAAGCTTGTTCGACTTCTAGATTTCACGGCAATTCTAATGATTTTCAAAATAATTCTATATCTATTTGGAAAGTACTTACCTGGGGTATTTAGAACATTCTTAACAGTTTTTATTTAATTACAAGTTTATGATATGGTTTAAAATAAGGGAGTAACATCATTATACAGCACTTACACCTTGTATCTTTGTCTGAAATACGATATTATGAAGCTAGTTTTACGATTTACGAAATATTAATGCTGTAATGTTACCTTGCCAGGAATGAAGCTGATTGGGAAGCAAGCATAGGGTTGAGACTTTATATTAGGATAAGCTAGCCTACTTAGCTACTACGGTAGCTAAGTAGGCAAGAATTTGGCTCCCAAGTTAGGTTAGGATGTGGCCTTGTTTTTGTTTCCCTAGGAGACCAGATTTCCACCCTCCTAATAGGCGAGTGACCCCAAATAAATAGCGTAGGTTTGTATTCCAGTTACGGAACAAATGACAACTTCAGAGGTAATTTTTATTTTTCCTAATGATACAAACCTTTAGCTATTCATATAAACTTACCGCCAACCCTTTCCCCCCTTGAAGTCCTACCTCCAAGCAAAGTGAGCGCAATCACAGCTGTGTGAGTGGGAGTGGTAGCAAGCTGACCCCCACCCTCCCCTAACTAGCGTGAGGGGGTAGTTAACCCTCGCTAATTTTTAACGGCTCATCCTTTCAGCTTTGCCAAACGTAATACCCCTAATAAATAGCTAAAGGTTTGTATCGTCAGGACAAATACAAATTATCTTTAAATTTTTCATATTTTACCCTGTTAGAGCTCTTGGGCTTATAGCATCCTGCTTTTCCATCAAGGGTTGTAGCTTGGTTAGTAATAATAATAATGCCTTTGTACCTTGTAGCAGGTGTAGCTAACAGATATTGACACGGCCTTTCATCAAAGGCCCAGTGAAACCCTGATGAATAGGTTGCCAATTGAAATTGAAAGTCATTTATGCTGTACTACTTTACATAAATATCTTTGTGAATGGTTTAGTACTCTATTGCTTATTCATTGGTATTTCAATTTTTCAGTTTGTTATAACTTGTAGTTCTGAAGATAAGAAAATCACAGCAAGATGAGTCTTATGGCAAAGGATGATGCGGGTCCTGGCTTCGTGGGGATCAGGTTTTGCCAAGAGTGTAACAACATGTTGTACCCAAGAGAAGACAAAGTAAGATATTTTTGAAATATTTTAATAAATTATTAATGTTGTTACTCATTATCATTGATTTATTGATATCACCGTTCAGTATCAATTGCTTTCTTGGGTTAAAACTGGATTTGCTTTTATGTCCTTACTAAGATAAGTTCAAAGGTTTGATTAGCATTTGATAATTGCAAGATATTTTGTTTATATACTGTGGATGTAAAAATAAACTTGTGTTATTTCCATGACTTCATTGTGGTATTTTACCCTTAATTGTACTGTATTCATGTAACTTTTGTATTACAGGAAAACAAGATTTTGCTATATGCCTGCAGAAACTGTGACTACAAGATGCCAACCAATAATAACTGCATTTACGTCAACAAACTGATGCATGAAATCGATGAGCTACGGCACATTAACCCAGAAGTCATACAGGTAATGTACTGTTTTGTAGCTGTCTGAGCATTTACAGTATTAACATCTAATTCTGGTTAGAGTTCTCTTGCTTGAGGGTACACTTGGGCACACTATTTTATTTAATTTCTCTTCCTTTTGTTTTGTTAGTTTTTATAGATTATATAGGGATTATTCATTTCAATCTTGTTGCTGTTTTTAAAAATTTTTCTTCCTTGTTTCCTTTCCTCACTGGACTGTTTCCCCTGTTGGGCCCCCTGGGCTTATAGCATCCTGCTTTTCCAACTAGGGTTGTAGCTTAGCAATTAATAATAATAATATACTGAGTATCTTCCATATTTTTTTGTTGGAGTTAAAATTTATGAATTCCAACACTAGGATTGGGGAGGCCATTCAGGTCTTGGGTGTAAGTGGGTGAAAACACCGTAGATGCACCAAGAGACGAGAAGTTGAACTGAATGTTGGAAGGAAAGACGTTGGGGCAGAACGTATTTTCAGTAGATTATACAGTAGACTCGTACATAAATACAGAACAGTATTTTGTGAAATAAAATCATTTTGACTATTTTTAATTGCAAGGTGTTGTTTTCAGTACTGTAAGTATTGCTTTTTGGAATATGGTGCTATGTGATTTTATTGATGATTTTATTCCTCTTAAGGAAACCATATTCATGGTTTACATATGGACAGTTTAGTGTTCTTAATGGAGAAGTTGGGAGGAATATGGAGATGGGTAAATGACCTCTCTCAGTGAGTTTGTTCTAGTCTCCCTTCAAGTTGGAATGGCAAGCAGGCTGCCACCAGAGATGAGGACTTTTTAATACTGTAGTTCCGACCTGTAGGAGGTGTATTTTCAGGTGCCCTTCCATTGTTCAAGCAGACAGTGCCTCCACTTTGTCATTAATTGAATGGTGCATCAGTTCAAAGTTGAGTAGTTTGAACTATCCATCTCAACGTTTTTGTTGACTATGGTGTTACCGCTAGTCTCAGCCTGGGCCCATTTGACTGAGATTTACCTCCTGAAGTATATAGACAATTGGATTACACTGTTCTTTTCAGGAAGACAGTGTTCCAGGATCGAAGCAAACTCCCAGTCTTTTGCCATAATTTTAGGATTTTCTAATTGGAAGAAGCCTTGTTTCAAAGTCAAAAGAAGGACCGAGTAGTTGGGGATGTTGATAGATACAGCAGCAGTGGTATTGTTTCCGATTTGTATCAACAGGGTTGGGAGAGGCTGCGTAACCCCCTTTTTTTTCTTACAGTTCAACATTTGCAGGCATGCCAGTGGCAAGGCCTCTTAGGACATCTTTTATCATAGGAGAAATTCATTCCCCAATGGCTTCTCCACCAGTGATAGTTACAGGGGTGGTTGAAGCATCACTGACTAGCTGTCACTGACCTTCCCCACTACTCATCATCATATCTTATCGCCCTAATATCAAACCCACGAGGGCATTATCGTTTGCCTCTCTGAGGTCTTGATCTGAGCAATGAGGGCCCAGTTGGCACCTTCGTAGACTGTGTTCCATTGTTTGTGGTGTCGCCCCACATGAGCATTTATGGTTGGTGGCTAATCCCCATGAATGGCAGTTATCTTCAGTTTTACCCTTCCTCTGTTTAGGATTACCCAATCCTTCCTGGAGAGGGTTCTTCCGCAGGCAGCGCCTCATTATGTTACCATCGGTCACTTCCTCAGCCTGTGAGCAGCTGCCTGGATTGGTTCTAGTCCATTCACTGTTGCAAAGCTTTTATAGGATTTCAGTCTTCGTCTTGCTTCCTGGTGATTATGGAGTGGATGCCCAGAGTTATTAATTTGTTTATTCTTTTCGGTTTTTCTTACGGTTTCTCGTCGGATGTGGGGTGGTGGAATACTACCGCCAGAGTTAGGATTCTTTTGACTGGCCAGACAGTAGTAAATTGGATAATTCTCTCTGGTTATGGCTCATTTTCCTTTTGCCTACACACACACTGAATAGTCTGGCCTATTCTTTACATATTCTTCTCTGTCCTCATACACCTGATAACACAGATTGCCAAACAATTCTTCTTCACTCAAGGGGTTACTGCACTGTAATTGTTCAGTGGCTACTTTCCTCTTGGTAAGGGTAGAATGAACTCTTTAGCTATGGTAAGCAGCTCTTCTAGGAGAAGGACACTCCAAAATCAAACCATTGTTCTCTAGTCTTAGGTAGTGCCATAGTCTCTGTACCATGGTTTCCACTGTCTTGGGTTAGAGTTCTCTTGCTTGAGGGTAGACTCGAACACACCATTCTATCTTGTTTCTCTTCCTCTTGTTTTGTTAAAGTTTTTATAGTTCATATTAGGAGATAATTGTTATAATGTTACTTTTCTTGAATATTTTATATTCTTTTTTTCCTTTCCTCACTGGGCTATTTTCCCAGTTGGAGCCCCTGGGCTTATAGCATTCTGCTTTTTCAGCTAGGGTTGTAGCTTAGCAAGTAATAATAATAATAATTTGGATGGTGAGACACTGGCTTTTTATATGAAGATGGGAGGTGTTGATTTTGGGGTACCAGTAATAATCCTACAGAACTTATTTAGCTCGGAGTCTACTTTATGTGCACGTCATAATCTTGCCCACACTGGTGCACAGAACTTCACAGTAGAGTAACAAAGTGCTACGGCTTTTTGTCTCGGGATCTGTTCCCCAGCTGGTGTTGGTGAGTTTGCCGAGGAGTTTGTTCCTAGTGGCGAATCAAGTGTTGTTTAAATTATTTTTTGTGAAATCCAAGATGTCCCCTGATGAGAAAGATCCTTTTCCTTGGTTAAATAGCAAATCAATTTATGCGAATTAGGAAGTACAAGGTCTTATGTTTAATTTTAATTGTGGTCTCTAAAGACTATTCTGTCAATGGTGACAACTAAGTAGACAGAGTAGGGTGATTTTCCAGTTCTTTGTCACCCCATTTGATCTTTGGCTTTCAGTTTGCCCGGTTATTGTTCAGGTATGAGGCCCACATCCAAGATTTGCTTGGATTGGCGAGGTCTCACTTTTTGCAGTACAGTAAGTGGAGAGGATAAAAAGGGCGTTTGACTTTCTTTCTTTGATGATAGTGAAGGAGTCCGATTGTATGGAAAATGCACAGGTCATCTGCATGTATGTACCTACTGATGTTCTGGTACTGTGGCTGGTCATTTGTAAAGATGTTAAATAGCATTAGCACCAGCACTGACCTTTTTGGAAGCCCATTGTTCTGTATCCTCCATCTCCATCCGATGACAAGAGTGCTCATTTGAATCACTCGCCTAAGCGAGCAAACACATTAGCAATGCACGCTCTCTTATTCCCTTCCCAAACAGAGAAGGAGTAGCTGTTAAAGAAGAGCACCAGGGCATAACATCCACATACATTCCAGCCTAGATCATGACACTCCCTGAATCAAGCGAAACTACTGTGAGTATCTGTTCCTACCTCTTAAGATAGGCACACACAGCAGTTAGTCGACTTCATACACACACTGCCGGTTGGAAGAAAATGGGGCAGCCGCCCTTCCTTTTCCCCAATTGGACATTTAGTCCTTTCAGACATATCAGTAAGATTTTCATATAAGTCACTCCTACTGTTTCTGTTCGTTCACTCCACCAAGGTTTAAAAGAATCATATATGCCACACCATCCTTCTATGTAATACAATATAATTTAGGAGTGATTACTATAGCGAATGGAGGGAGTAATAGGAATCAGGCTAACTGCTCGGTCTTCTGCTTCACAATCTAGTTGTTTTATAGTGACTAGGATTGTGTCAGGCAAGGATTTAGTAGAAGGCTCTAAATTAATTAAGGAATTTAAGGTTCTGTGAGATGTTTTGAATCTGTTATGTGTAGCAAATTGTCAAAACCCTTACTAAAAGAAGAATTTTGAAAACTAGACTCAACTAGTGGGGGTTAGATTGAGTTGACAACGGGGCAGATAGGACCAGAGTTACCGTTTTGAGAGAGATCACTAGACAAACTAGTGATGTCAAGAGCTTATGAAGCTCATCACTATCGAAAAATGAAGGCTTGTCATTATCGTCGTCATCCCTGGCCACTTCTTGCACCATTGGTTTGACTATACCAGCCAGTCAAAGGCCCTGACTTTAAAAAGTGTTTCTGAGCCAATATCTGTGTTGAACACCTAGTAATATGATTAAATGGAGCTGGGAAGTTCTACAAAACTCTTTATAATTTTTGGGTTTGTTCAGATACATCGCAACGAGTGTCGAGAAAAGACTCCTTTGTTTATGAATGCGGACCAGCTACAAGCCGAGCGGTCATACCTGTCAACCAGATCAAGTCCAGTTGGCGAGGTTCTGAATGCTATAGCCCCAAGATAGGGAAAGGCCAGCGACACTTTTCTTTCATTCAAAACTTAACTCCTGTGAGAGGAGCCAAGGCATTTAGACCACTTGCTGAGCAGCTACAACAGGTACCAAGGAGAAAGAATCCATGGACCTGTGGGTCACATCCTGCAGGTAGTGGGCAGTGAAAGCACAGTCTACTGACTCCAAATGCCCCGCTTTGAGTACCTGCACTACAGGGAGATTCTTCTTAAAGGCTAAAGAGAAAAATCAAAATTATTAAAGCCTTAAACATTTCCGTCCAAAAAGATTTCTGCTCTCACGAACAGCTATATAAGGGGGTTGTCAGTGAGATGGGAGTGTTTGTCACCACGCTAACGACGGGTAACTACCCTGTCGATCGTTAACAACTCATTATGTTTTTAATTGCTGTACTGTATTCCCAGCTTTACTATTATTGTTTTCCCTGGTATTTTGTGTAATAACTACTGTAAATGAATAAAATGAGAGGGAAATCACAGATTAAGGTTATGTAGAAACTATATTGAATATGCAGAGAGAGAGAGAGGTTTTCTGGTACACTGTACTACCTCACACTTCAAAGGAATCAACTCGTCACTTATCAAATCTTTAAGAGTCCTGATGTGTGAAATTAGGTCTTGTAAAGCATTGGTTTATATATACAATTTTATTTCTAAGGGAATTAATTTATTTTATTTTCTTACTTGTAAGTTAGGTGTTTGCCTTCTATTTTTTCTAAGAACTCATAGTATAAAATCTTTCCTGTAAAAAAACTAGAAAATAATAAATAAATTTGCATTACACAACCTGAAATAATATTCATTTCAGGATCCAACATTGCCACGAACAGATGACCATCCTTGCCCCCGCTGCAACTCCCGAGAAGCTGTATTTTTCCAAGCTCAGACCAGAAGAGCTGAAGATGAAATGAGACTGTATTATGTGTGCTGCAATGCAGAGTGTACTCACCGATGGACTGAGTGAATTTATGAATGTCTTTTCCATCTAGATGATGCTGATAAATGGCTTTATCCTATTCGGATTCCCATACAGAACAGGAAAGACTATTTACTTTTAAGTTTAAAACATTTTTTACTTTGATGCATATAAAACCAGTACTGTCAAATATTGTTAATCAAATTACTAGCCATATATGAAAAGTAAAATTCACGTACTATGTCAGGTACTTTATATTCCACTAAATAAAAGCTAATTAGATAAGAAATCAGCTTCTGCCTTTTCCTTTTTTTATGCTAATATTACAGTACAGTACTAAACTAAAGGGGTACTCAGTGAGCATGCCTTTGCCAGGCTTAGTAGTCTTATTTTGCTCTTTAACTCCCCTGCGTACTTGTACTTAGATGTGTACTTTGATGTTTTCTTCAAAATCAAATGGTTTTGTCCTTGGGTCATAACATACATGTCCTACAAGGTTCGTTGAAATTGAAATAAACAAAATATAGAACATTTACTCAACAATGCAATCATTTATGTACTTATCCAAAATGTTACAGATTGGCCCACGCCCAACATGACCACCAATTTAGGCCAATATCAGTACAGCAATTTTTTTGTAAAGTTGTTCTCAAACAAATGAATAGACTGACAGAAGTGAGAATACAAAACTTTCACAAAATCGCAACAAGACCCAAATAAACAGAAATGATAATTTACCAATACAATGTAGTTTAAGCAGGACACAATTCTATTTCTGGATGGATTCCTTGAATGTAGTCCTTGAAAAGGTGTATGATAATTTTTAAGAAAAAAGTAATAGGTAAAATGAGAATTTTTAAGGTATGAACTTGAATTGTAGAAACAATTTAGTACAACCTATGGTGTATCTAAATGGTAAACAGACACTTCTCCACTTGCAATGGAGTTAAATACTGAGAAACATTTCATACTTGGATAAAATATCAAGAAAAAAAAATATGAATGACACCTTACAGTTATTATAGCCTACATTACCTCACATTTTCAGAACACTTTGGGTTGCTGACACTCGACAAAACTTCAGTTAGTTTTTAATGGTTTCTTAAATGTATTGTTCACTTAATTAAACATGAATTTTCTTTTTACCTACAGGTGGCTTTTTGTAAATGTGCTTAAGAACATTAACCAAATTCTAAAGTTTTGCAAAATTATCCGATATAATATTACTAAGGATTTAATGGCTTTATTCAACATAGGAAATATAACAAATCATGTGGCAAGTTGTGAAATGAAACCCTATTGGTACTTTCATATGAATTGAGTCATGTAATCTATAAAATAAATGCAATGTATGATTGGCTAGTCATTACTGCTTTATTCCAAATATCATTCACGCATTAAAGGTTTTAAAGGCTACTCATGAATGGCAGAGGCAAGGGACAGTGAAATTGTCCTAAAAAGCAGGACAATACCCTAGAGACTGACCATATATTATATGATCAGTGCCCGAGCCCCCCTACAGTACTGTATAGGCTTCCCAAACACCCATCCTTATCTCACAAGGATGGTAAGGTTGCAGATGATAAAGGAACTAACGAGTCTGAGCGGGACTCGAACCCCCGTCTAGCAATCACTAGGCCACAACAACCTACATTGAGACTTCTTCCAATGATGTACAAATTTAAATTTTGTTTTCAATATTTCCAAAATTTTCTTTAAGTGTTGCATGAAGGTCAATTTAATAGCATGATTAAATTCTCAGTTTCAAATATTACACTCAAAATACATGTACTGGACCTAGCACCAGTGGTTGGTGATCGGCATTATGTTCAATTATACACAGAATCCAAAATGAGCTAATTAATCATTTGTGTCAGTCTAATACAGTACGGAGAAATGGAATAAAATATTTAATATCAGTAAAATTTTTATCCAACTATTTAAAATGCCCAACAGCTAGAGACAACCAATATTCAAATCATGGGAAAACACAATATAATGAAAATATTTTCCTAAGATACATGTCCCAAAAATTCTCAATATATGTTTTTGTATAATTGAAGATTTGATGGCAAGCAGCTCTTCTAGAGGAAAGACACTTCAAAATCAAACCATTGTTCTCTAGTCTTGGATAGTGCCATAGCCTCTGTACCATGGTCTTGGGTTAGAGTTTTCATGCTGAGGGTACACTCAGGCACAATATTCTATCTTATTTCTCTGTATTGTTTTAAAATTTTAATAGTTTATGAGAAATATTTATTTTAATGTTGTTACTGTTCTTAAAATGTTTTATTTTTCCTTGTTACCTTTCCTCACTAGGCTATATTCCCTGTTGGGTTCCCTGGCCTTATAGCATCCTGCTTTTCCAACTAGGGTTGTAGCATAGCAAGTAATAATAATAATAACATACTATATAAAAGATACTTGCAATATTAAATGAAATGTATGTAGCGACAAAATATCTAAGACAAAATCTGTGTATTCTGAACAATACAATAACTTGACCTTAAATCTCTTTTTGTGTGTGTAGATAATTGCATCTTCAGTAAAAGAATGATATGGAATTAATGCAAATAATGTAGCATTACTTGCACACATGATTTAAATTGTAAACGATTCAAAGACCTACATTGTGTATATACTGTGCATACATACATATACCAAGGCACTTCCCCCAATTTTGGGGGTAGCCGATATCAAACAAATGAAAATGGGACCTTTCCTCTCTACGTTCGTTCCTCCCAGCTTGGCAAGGGACTCAACCGAGTATATATAGGTAGATCTACACCATCACCACGAGATACATCAAAACTTTTTTTTCTTGTAGTTCTTTCAGCGAGCATCAATAATCACTAATCTATTACTGTATTTAAAAATTCAATTACAATACAGTAATAAAAAATGGTCTTCTAACTCAAATATGCTCTTATAAGTAATAGGGTGTCATGATTAAATATCAAAAGCAGCACTAAAATAAAATCCAATCATATTGACTCAATTAAAGAGAAAAAAAGTTTTTCACAGCCAGGGCTATATTGATTAACTGACATGCAGATTTTATAACTAAAGGAGAAAAAGTTACCATATGTAGTATTTAAAAATTGCTGCTTGAAAAACTTTCATTTAACTATGCAACCGGTTCAAGAATAAACTGAAAGATTTGAAATGCTGTGTTCTTAAGATATGAAAACTTTGGTATAAACTTTCTCTTAACTAAACTAAGCTTCAACTTTGCCACCGGCTCTCCACTTTCATACGCTATACACAGAGTTAAGGACTGGATTAAAATTAATGCAAGATTGAGCTCACGGAACAAGGTGGGACTATTGACTAAAGTATGAACTGGAAAAGCAGACCAAAGAATTCTACTAGAAGTGGAAAGGCGGCCACAAATATTTAGAATATTATAAGTGGGTTATGGAGAAGAAAGAAAGCTTTAATGGTTACATTTTCCAAACATTGCCTTGTGACAAACTGTCAAATGCCTTGTAGACTGACACAAACAACAACAGATTGTACCAACACGTGTAGATTAAATAATGTTTAAAATACAAAACAGGCATTGTACACACAACATATTTTATTCTAGATAATTTACCTATTTATCTTAAAAATGAAAAAAAAAAATTCTACTACACAATAAGTATTGCATAGGTCATGGGATCAGAATACAGAAGGATGACTAGATGCACTGTAAACTAATTCAAAAAGATCTGATCAAAGTTACTTTTACAGAAGTCAAAAAATTCAAAAGGAAAAAAAATATATATTGAAAAGTAGACACAACTATGCAACAATTCCCAGTTTCCCAAAATAACAAGAATTATTTTTTCTTTGAAGTAAAGAAGTAAACCAATCCTAGAAGAAATGGAGACAAGTAGTAATGAAATGAGAACATTGGAATGACTGAAAATAGTCAAGACATTTTGATAAGAGATTGACCTCACAAGGTGCTACAAGCTTTGAATGTCAAAATTTCATTGCCACATTGCATGGAGGGCACTGACAGGGTAGCGTTCAAAGGACCCTTAAATAGAAGATTTGTATAATGGGTTTAAAGGAATTTGTGGTATACAAAATAAAAAAGATAACACTTTTTTACAATGTTAATTTATCCTAACATTTCAGTAATACGGGTGTGAAATGAAACTAGTTGGTATAGCATACCGTATGTTTAAATCTTTCATATAAAAACCTCTGTATATGAACGCGAGGTTATATAATAACCAAAATAGCGCAGGAGAATCCCAATGTGTGCGCGGGAGTGTGTTCGTGCGCGTCCGTCAAAGACTTAGGGCGCGCGGGAAAATGTTGGCGCGCATCCTTAGGAGAGAGAGAGGGCGCATGTACAGATGGCACGCGTGTATTTTTGTGAGTGAGCGCTGGCTCGTTGGTAAACAATGGCGCGTGGGTGAGGGCAGCATGGCTGTTGTCTCACCTATGAATTTGCATGCAGGAGATTGATGGCGCGCAGGCTGGCGAGCAAGATGGCGCTCAGGAGAGCGTGACGTAGGGCGCGCAGGTGAGTACTGGCGCGTAGGAGATTATTGCAGCGTAGGCGCAGGGCGCGTCGGTGCAGGAAAGCCATCGCAAGCAAAGATCGTTGGTGCGTGTGCGCGGATGACGTGTGGTTGAGCTCTGCTCCTGTGAGCGTGTAGGCGCATAAGTGCATTAGGTTGTTGCCCTGCGTTAAGGCGAGCAAGATGGGCGGTGCGCTGTAGTGATGGGGCCTGACGAGCTACTGAGCGCTGGTCCGGTTGCGTAGGCGCGCGGTCCGTGTGCGCGCAATAGCGCGTTCAGGTGGAGCCTTGTTAGGCCCATGCAGGAACAGAGATGGAAGGTCGGCAGGTCTGTCGGGTGGAAGATCAACGTGTCCTTTAAAAGGACGACCATCCACCTAAGGAGATCGCGAACGATCTGCAGAGAGGTCCAGGGGCGAAGTCACAAGATTGGTTGCAAGTGCAGTGATGGACGATCGGTCTAGAGGCTCCTCTGCGGGGGACTGCATAGACGACGTTGAACCAAAGAGGCGCCTCCTCACCGCAGGTGAAGGAAGGCCTCTATGGCGAAGAGGAAGGCGAGCCTTCTGACGGATGCGGCCTCTGGGGGCTGTTGGATCAGCAAGCTGACCGTCAGCAGTCCTCCGAAGAGGAGTCTCTGTAAGTGAACTCCCCCGAGGGTGAGAAACACTAGCAGGAGAGACTAATGATGAACTTAGTTTCCCCCTAGGAGGATGGTCAGGATCGGGGGAAACTAAGCCGTCAGCTACCGTAGAGTTTGGAGTGGCAGAGGAGACGGGTGACGCCGCATGGGACACCTCTGACACAACAACGTCGACAAGAGTCAGGGGATCTACCTCTGACGGTGACGACGATTGCTTGACAGCAGCACCCAGGCGGATGTAATCAAGCAAAACCTCCTTGGAGGGCAAACCCGTGAGCCCCAAATCTGAAAGAGGTTAGTTAGTGACACGGCCTCCCCCGGGGGAAAAGGTGGAGCTGCTTCACTAGGGGAAGCAACGTCATCTCTCAAGACCCGAGGTTGGACAGAAATAATTAGGTCTACGCTACTACTCGACGGTCTCTCGAAAGAACCAGACCAAGTAGGAGCTTCATAGGAGGTTTGGGCGACGGAAGAAGAGGCCTTTGGTTTCTCCTTCGAAGGTTGCTTCGAAGGAGAAACATCCCGCTTGGACTTCTTCTTCCGCCGTCGCGAAAACCTCTCCCACTGGGAGGCAGACCACTCCCTACACTTGTTGACACTATCACACCGTTGGCCCCTACAAGAAGGACAAAGTGCACGAGGATCAGTCTCGACCGCCGACATGAATGTTCCACAGGGGCGGTCGGGAAGACCAGGGCAGGTGCGCATGGTCGCAGAGGCCAACTTCACGTACACAGTCTAGAAAAAGAAAGAACAAAAAGTGTTAATGGCTGCCAAAATGACGGCGAGGATGAGAGCAGACACGTCCGATCACCATCCGAGCCGAAAGCAAAGCAAGCTCAATCACAGGTGTGTGAGGGGGAGCGGTAGCAAGCTACCTCCCCTACCCCCGCTAAATAGCGGTGTGGGTAGTAAACCCTCGTTAAAAATTAATGGCTTGTCATTTCAGCTACGCCGAAAGTAATACCCCTATTAAATAGCGTGGTTTGAATTCCAGTTGCAGAACAACTTCAGTTTTGGAGTAATCACTGATATAAGCCAAGCTTTGAGGGGAGAAGTAATATGAACATCGTGTTGAGCTATTTTTAAATATCACAATAGTATATACATACAGAAATAACCCTCTTTACCTCAGTTCAATATACATGTTAGTTATGCTATGTCGTATCCTTAAATATAAAAAAAAAACCAGTACAAAAAATAAGATGCATGTTACGCCATTTTACCCAACCTTACGATGGTTTCTATGTCGTACAGTAACAATGAAGTACTGACATGTATTTCACATGGCAGCTTATTAATGTAGGTATGTGGTTTATATAAAATGATAGTATATTGTAAAGTACTTTTTCGTATGCAATACAGTACATGTATAGGGAACATTTAAGTGCCTTTATATGCCGAAACTCCAACCTATGTCAAAAATAATTTAAGCCAGATCTCTTAGAACCAATTAAAGTAGGGCAGGGTATTACTTTATACTATATATTGCCATACACATTTCCTTCAGAATGGGGGTTGTTAGAAAACTGATTCCCAATAAGTCATATGGGGATGAAATTGATTGTCCCATGTCCTTTCTATGGACCAAGCTGTGCCAGATATTCACTCACCTTTGCGTTAACTGGTGGATGGAATACCGGGAATTAAAGTTTGGGTTCCTTGGCTTTCAAGGCAGAGCTCGGGGACCAAGAGCACTTCTTAGATTTCTTCCTCCTGCAGTCGAAAGGCTCCCACCAGGAGGATGGGCACTCCTCACACTCTTCACAGGCAGATGCCTCCGTGCAGGAGTGTCTTCTGCATGAAGGCCAAAGCTGGTGAGGATCTGTCTCTTGAGGAGAACGGAAGGTGCCACAAGGAAGGCCGTCTGTACCGAGACGTATCCGCATGCACCTCCCTTGGGAAAACAGCGCAATCACACCAGCAAATAAAAAGAAAACAAAGTTAATCATACCCGGTTGAACAGAAAACAGAGGAGCAATGGCAGCCAAATCAAAAGTGGTTGAGGTAGTGAGTGTGTGGGCTGGGCGGGTGCCTCTCCCGCTACCCCATCCCCCTTGCCGGGAGGTTCGCTGCCACCTCACTTAAGTTTTTATGACTGTGAACACTCACCTATGCCGAGTCTACTCATACTAAAGAACAAGGGTTTGCATTTGTGTCAGAACAATTAATATTTGAATTCCTAAGAATTAAATGGTTTGAGACACCGGAACTCAAAAATTTCCAAAATATTACTCGGGCTAGGAGGAGAGAAGTGAAAGAAAGACCTTTTGTTCTTCTTTTACGTCAGCTACCCCCCCCCCCCAAATTTGGGGAAGTACCATGGCAGATAGAAAAAAAAAATATTACTCCGAACTGAGAAAGATTGGGGAATGCATATGCATTCCAGGTGTGATCAGCACCTTTTAAATGGGCTTGGTTTAATCAAAATTTGTTGAAAAAATTTTGCTTCCCCCCCCCCAAGGGGTTTGACTTAGGGCAAGATATAACACTGTAGATTCACAACATTCCAGAATTACCAAGGTGAAAACTACTTATAGACCAAATGTTGCTTTGAATGTTGAATCACTACCACTTTCTAACAAATATCAAATGTCAAGTTGATCCCATGTTATTTGATATTCTCATGCTATTTCCGGCCACAATGAAAAACAAATATTTTCAGTTGATGGATGAAAAATTTCAAGAGGCATTTATGATGTTGAACAATATTTTCCAGGAATGTATCTGAAACTAGTTGAACTACTTGGCTGTGTTTACTGATAAAGCCAATGTATGATGGTAAGAAATTAATGTTTTTTTTTTCCTGTATTGCATCAGGAACAATTGGCCTTGTAACGTCTCCAAATGGCTCAGAAAGGTCACATTAAAAAAAGGAATGTTCTATGACATGACAATAACTTACTTTTCTACTCGGATATCCACTGTTTGTATTAAGGATCCATTCTTGAATGGCTTTTTAAACTAAGAGCTGAAAGAGAAGGAACACAAGCTGGCTGACTAAAGTACAGTACTTCAAAAGATGATGAAATTTTCAAGCGAATGAACATAAAGATATGCAAGGCTGTAATCAAATCATGGTCAGAGAGAACATTCAGAGAACAAACAGCTCATTTTCCATGAATGAATGCACTGGGAGATTAGTGGTGAAAAATAACAACTGTTGATGGTAAAGTGAACTTACAAGATCAATAATAGATGTTTGATAAAAAAAAATTATCATCCTAAGTTAACACAGCGGGATCATGAAATGCGTGTATTGTGACTAGGTATTCTGAGGATACTATTGTAGGTTTTAAAGAATTTTTAGGTTGTCTGTTCTCATTAAATAGCTAACATATTAAATTACACATCCTTTCTTACAATGTACCTCAACATATTTACAAAATCCCTAACATCTGTAGTCATAGAAAGACATAATCATTGTTCACTAAACTTTGTTTTCTCAATTTGTCAGCAAAAAAACAATACAGTAACCATAGGGGATCACTTACAAAGTAACATCATAGCACCCAGTAAAAAAAATAGTTTATTTTTCCTGCTCTTGTTTTACTTGAAATTCCAATATGAAGTTGTGTCTTACATTTACTGTACTTCAATACACAAGAAAAATTGGAATTTACTAATTATGTAAGGAGAGTTCAATAATATATGAAATAACACCAAAGAAAGAAAGATTGAAATTATATTTCAGCCAAAAAGGTTGCCTGGTCAAACATAGTTTAGTGTCGCAGCCAAAATATTTGGGGGAAACACGTTCATCTCATACAATCAATAACCTATCCTAACCCATATAATTTTTTTTCCTCATCCGATTCCAGAGATTTAACTAGAAAATGAATTGCTTGTCAGCAAGGAGTCCTGTATAATTATGTTTACATAATATTAAGATACACAAAATTTATAACAATACAAAAATACCAAGATCTTTTTAAAGTTTTTCTAACATAAAAGTAACCAGCTTTCTATATAAAATGAAAACTTTAGGTAATTTTTATTTCTTACTTGGTAAACTGTACATATCTGTCTTTTATTTAGGAGTATCTTCCTACGAGGGATGAATATTGTTCTTGAATTTTGGTAACAAGATAAGTAAAATTTTTTGAGTACAAAGGGAGACGGTCCAGTCCACGTGCCTGACGTAACCCATCCACTCCTCTTCAGCATCAAAACTATAAGAGAGTTGTTACGCGGGGGAATTTGACAATGAAATTTTCCCTCTAATAAGCAGCTTTTGAAGATGTAGATGTTGGCCATGAGCTAGTAGTAGTTTTTGGAAGTACTTAAACTCAACAAATAAAGAATGCAAACAAGAGGCTCTGATAAAAATCTCAATTACCATGATATGTACCATTGTTAAAAGGAGGTTAGAGAGCATCTCTTCTTTTACACCAACAGTAAAGAAGATGCTTACTTGATGCCTCCTGGCTTCAGCTTGTACTTACATGGCTGCTGCTTTGAAGTTTGGATGGCAGAAAGGTGGAAATTCTTTAACCTTTAATCCTCAGACTTATGCCATCCTTGTACCTTAGTACGATCATTCCCTTGAACTATCTGAAAAAGTCAGAAGGAAATTGAATAATTAGACACCACTTCCTAGTGCCTGCTGGTACCGAACTCTGGCCTAAGATGCAGAGACAATTTCAGATAGTACAAAAAGACTCTCGTGGAGTACAGAAGCAAACTCTTAAAGATCTCCACCAATGAAATTTTTGAGGGAAGGGGTTGAATGACCTTAAAATCACCTATGAAATTCTTGAGGGAAGGAGTTGAATGACCTTAAAATCACTCAACAGTTCCTGATTGCTTCAGAATTTTCACCATAAACTCAGGAACAGACAAAATGAGAGGCCCAATATCAAAGTGTCACACTAGATAGAAAAATCTGACACTTGTTAAAATGCTTTGCTGATGCTAGAACTAATAAGAAAGAAAGTCAGTTTCGAGAGTGAGATTCCTGTCTGAAGATTTTCCCAGAGGATTAAAAAGCCCCGAGCTGAGACTTTGGAGAAAAAGCCACATTCCCCATAGGAGGCCAAGTTAATGAGGGCAAGATTGTTTGAAGTTTCACATATATGAAAAGCTTTTGCAAGGCAGAAAGATCCATTTCATCAATCTGAATACCTCGCTCAAGGATGAGAGGTAGCCCTTCACCACAGAGACTCAAATGTGCTCCTCTTGAGGAAGGTAGTCAAGCAACATGCTGAATTGAAGCTCAAAACAGATACACTCTATCTATATTATCAACAACAGAATATTACCAAATTTCCCTGCTACAGAGCTGCGAAGGACCCTCAGAAGTACAGTACCCGTATGTCCCTCTTGCATTACTGTGAAAAAAGCCACCTCTCACCAGCAATGCTGGATGATTACCACTCGTGAGGTGCAGGTGACTTTCCGCATTGGTGTACTAGGCAAGTGGAGCTAATGAGGAGTATGTGCAATGGGTGAAAATATCTCTTGGTATCTTGACCAATAGAATTAGTTTGAGGCCAAGGAGGAGCCATCAAATCATTCAGTTGAACATCTAACAAATTATGCTAAATGGAGGAAAGCCACAGACATCGAGATACTCTTAAGGGTGCTCCAACTTGTCTTCAAGGGCAGCCCAAGGGTCTGTAAAAGAACAACTCCAGGAGCTTCCTGTTAAACCAGGTGGCAAGAAGGACCATCACCGATGAATCCCACAACTGTGAAGAGCCTTCCTTCCACTTAGGAATACAGGCACAACTCTTGTCTTTACAAATAAGCTAGACTGCCACTTCAATCCTCCTGCCTGTCATGTACCTGACCGCTCTAAGAAAAGGCTGAGAGAAATTTTTCTTGCATGTTCCCATGTGCCGCTATGGTCATGTTGTTGCTCCTTAACACGTCCAAATAGTCCATCGCTATATACTGGAATGGTTGCAAGGCTGGTAATACTGCACATATCTCCAGGATGTTGATGTGCAGATAAAGGTTCTCTGCCTCCCACGTCTCCTAAGCAGCTTGATTCTCCAGCACGACACAAAGCCTTTCCTCGATACATTACAGAACATAAACGTCTTTGGAGGAAAGGAATTCAACTGAACTTCCACTATAAGGTCCGCGTCAATGACCCTTACTTCCAGCCCCATGGATACTAAATAAGAGGGAGCACCCTAAGGGCTGTATAATGCTGCTTCCGATACCACTGAAGTGAACACTGATTGACAAATATAAAAGCCACAAGCTTTTCCAGGGGAGATGGTGATCTGGGATGACTTACCAGAATAAGGTTGGTTATTCCTGCCTTGATGGGAACAACATTATCACCTAGAACTTAACGAGATGAGAATCTAACAAAAAGCTACTGGTATGAATACAGAAGCAAGTCCAGCAATTCTTCCCCCCCCCCCTCCTTCAGCATTTAATCCAACTTTACAAATTAGTCATGCTACTCAAATTGTAGCAAAAGATAAGGTGGTGGTCCACATCTTGGAGCAACTACACATCCAAAGGCCTCACAATCAGCTAATCCTCAAGATACCTGGAAAGACCAATCATGTGCAAGTAAACCAAAATTAACATCAAGATACATAAAAGAGTGAGCTCCGACAGGGCTGTCTCAGGTCAAAAGCATAACGCTATTAACAGGTAGACAACATAGTTCAAGATAGGGGGTCTAGGAACAGGTTAAAAGAAATACCCCCAATAACACCTAAGAAAAGCCTATCATCCCTCAGATATTTCACTCTGTGGTCATATCGTGAGGAGGTCCACATGGAACATGGATTTGGCATGCACATGTGTAAGGTTTCCACAGGACCAAGAAGCCAGAGCAATAGTCTTAAGAAACCCAACAAAATTAATCTAGACAACAGAAAGGAAGGCAACAAAAGTGGCTCTTTGCTGTCAAATGAAGAATATCGTCCAAATGTTGCTTGAAAATCTTTCTCTTCTTCCCGTACCTCTCCCAATGGGAAGAAGACAAGGACAAACGCACTCAGAATGATGGAAAGCAAGACAGTACACGCAACTATAAATAAAAAGCCTGGGCCCAATGAAAAGCGACCCTTGTAAATTGTCCGCACACCTCCGCTGAAAGTTAGCAGGCTTCAAAGAGATCATAATCAAGTAAACTCTAGGGAAATATTCCAAAACAAACATCAATCATCTACAAATAATCCTAGGAAAACCTTCAAAAAGTGAGATAGTTGGTATATAGAACTGAGCAAGATGCCTACAACGACAAAGGGCGATGCTGAAGTGGCTGGGTTACATCAGACAGGAAGGCAGGATACTCCACTCATATACTCTACAATTGTTTACTACTGTACCTAGTTACCAAAAGTCCTCACTAGAAAGTATAACTAAATAAGAGTTTAAAGTTTGTATTCTCAGCGTAATAAAGTACTGTAGAGAAAGAGAGAAAATAGTGCTGAAATACTATGAAACTTATCCTGTAATAAATCTTCAGTTACAAACACACACACACACACTCATACATACAACACAAACATACGTATTGTGATAAAAAAAAAAACAAAGTACTGTAATATAATATATCTCTCAAAATGATTAACTCTAAAACTCCATTCTCCAGTAATTAAAGAATTTATAATCATATATAAAGAAATAAAGTGAAAGGTTTGCAATGCACAGAGAGAGAGGAATGAACAGTGAAAATACAATGGAAAATGTTAAAACTTGCATACACACTCATTCTCAAATACAGTACTGTAGTACTAAAAATAACAAATAAAGCAATAAAATAAATATTGCACAATGTCTTCACAAGAATGACTGATTTTAATGTTTATACTTGACATAAAAGCTAGATTACTACCGCTTGCCAATTTCCGTAAGAATAAAGTAATCTTCCAGGGATTTTACCTTTGCAAGATTTGAGTAAATTTTTATGTATCACTGGATAATTACTTAGTTGATGATTTGAAAGCCTTCTTCATGAAACTGCTTATACCACAGATCCATATAACATTGAGAAATGGCAGAAATGTATTTTCATTGTTATAAATCCTTTGCAAAATGTTCTCTACCACTTTCATATTTAATTTTCTTAGTTACTGCAAATATGTAGGCAAGATTATTTTTGTTGCAATATTTATGTACAAATTATAAAAAAAACTTTACCTTATTAAAAAAAAATAAGAGAAAATTTTCCTGCTGACACAGATAGTTCAGACAGGAAATTTCCTTCTAAATCCTTCATACACATGAAAATGGGAATAGAGCCAAGCATTTCTAATATCAGTTTATCATAAGCATATTTAAAAGTATTTCTTCAACACAGCGCAATTTCACACTGGCAAATAAGAAAATCTTGTATAAATCACAGCTTTTTTAATTTGATAGCCTAAAACCCCACATTAAATTTCAAAAGAAAAGGGATTTTGACGAAGGAAAAATCTATTTCTGGGCGAGGGACCTGTGTCACCCCGTGAAATGCTGCTTATAGCACCATTTCTAAGGTATAAATACTGCTAAATATACCAGAGAAAAAAGTTGCATGGAATGCCAGGAATAAACCCAGCTCGCTCACTCTAATAGTGTGTCGGTATAGTAACTAGGGCGTGTTAGAACCACTAACAGAGGTCCCTTACCAATTAGTACTCTCCTTAATCAATTTCCCCCGATACTACGAGGTGCCGTTCTACATCCGACTACATTTCTAAACTTATAAAATTGAACAACTCTTCCCTCCGAATTATGATCTTTAATAAACGTCTAGAGCTTGTTCAATTAACAGACGGAGCGATACAAGCAGCCCACCACCTTTTCCCTCTCTTTCTATAAGAAGATTAATGTAAAAGTATTTTCTTATTATCGTCTATTCTTTTAACTTTGATTTCTTTATACATTTTTCTTTCCCTGTAATTTTATGTTTACTTATTTGTACGTGTATGGAACGTCTTATCCTATTGCTAAACTCCCCGTGTCTATCTGTCTTTTAACGAGTATAGGATTTTTTCAAGATTAAATAGTGGCTCAGAAGGTATCCCCATGAAACCTGATATAATACGCTCAGTTGTAAGTAAATGATTACCGAACTCTGAACTGTCTGAAAAGTATAGAAATGCAATGAGAAAAGGCCTGTTGCGATGCTATTGTAAACGACATTAGGTTTGTATTCTTATAAGAACAAATGGTGAAATATGTTGTATTATATTTAATGTTCAGAGGTTGTGAAAAGAAATTAAGGCAAAGGCAAATGTCTTTAGCTCAAGAAGGACTAGGTATCAGAATGAACTATACTATCAAAGGATTCCCCAACTCTCATACTTCTGTTAATGTAGAGAAAATTAGGTACTGAACATCAGCTACTGCTTTTAACAACTGCAATTCTTTCCTCATTATCAAGCTGGACTTGATAAAGCCTTTGATCTATACTGTAAACCCCTTTTTTGTACCTTGAGGATAGAAAATAATTTTCAGTTACAATGGAAAACAACGCCAAAGATCTGATTTCCATTCAACAATTTCCCGCAAGAATACTAATCGAACTATCTTTTCTCATATCCCTAATGAAACACACTTCACAAGACAAACTTGTATTAAAAAAAAATTTCATATTTACAGTAAAATGAATAATGAAATTTTCAGAAAAGAGTAACGAGTAACGATGCGAGTACTGAAGATATACTAGCTTGAATGATATAATGACTGAAATACAGATTTGTCCCGAACATGTTATGCTTACAATGCACCGTACATAATCCAACAAAAATTCCCTTTTAAATGTTATTCAACATCTCTAAAATGCAGTCACAGGAATGCTAACTTATAAAGTATATATAAAGATATATCCTTAAAAAATATTTCAATTACACAATGTCCCTTTCATACAAAGTAAAAATAGAAACTGGTACTCATGAAATTTGGATGTGAACAGCTTTATTTCATTTTGTACATCAGCGTCTTGAGTTATTTTGGGGTTGGTATTCTCCGCCCCGTCCATACCGGTCATTGTTATAGCTGTGGCTTCTACCACCACTTCTGCTTTTTTCATCGAACTTCCGGCGATTGTCAGAGGATGAATGCCTATCCTGATGTCTACTGTGGTGACCCTCATACCTGTCATACGGTTGTTGTCTGTAATCGCGTTGATGGCCATGTTTCTGGTGGCCCTCTTGATTCTGCCGATACCTATTATCGCGGTGGCTCTCATAATCCCGTTCATATCTATCTTCATTGTGATGGCCGTGTGACGGTCCTAACCGGCTTCTGTCAAAACGCCCATGTTGATCCTGGACTGCAGCTAACATCTGAGAATTCTGGGCAGTGACTGAAGTTACATGATTTTTGAGTGACAGCATAGTTTTGTTATCAAAGGACCTTGGGCCTCTATTTCTATTTCTTTGGTACTGATCATAACCTCCTTGATTAGAGTAGTTGCGGCCTGAATTGGAATAGCCTTGGTTATAGTTGATAGAACCAAAACTGTCATTTCTGGGTTGCATTCTTACATTAAGAGCAGGATTTTGAGACAAGGGCACCATTCCTTTATCATTAAGCAAAGCCATCTGTTGATGCGCTAATGCCAATATATGTGGAGGAATATTAGGATGATTATTAAGTGGTACAGGGGGTGGTCCCATTAAACTCTGTGATTCATTCACGTGAGACACCCCTGGACCATCGTCGAAAAGATTTCTCTGTGAAGGATCAAGAGTATGCACTCCTTGGGAGTCTCCAGAAGCTAACCCCTGTGCCTGTAGACTTTGGAGATACCGGCTCTGTGCTCTAATGTTGCGACCAAAGAGTTTCACATTGTTCAACAAAGCTATGGAATATGGGACAGAACACTCATGTTTAAAACCTACAAAGGCAAAGTTCTTTTTCCTGCCACTTGCTTTATCTTTTGGTTGCTTGACATATTCAATAGGACCAGCCTGTAAATAGTAAAAACAAAAATAATGCATCATGATCATTCAAAAAGATATTATAAAACCTATATAATTGTACTAAAAAGAAACATTTCATAGCATAGAATCATTAGTTTTACAAATGTATTAACATATAGTGTCAGCTGAATCAAGCTTTCCCGAAGCTATAAAAACTTGCAATTTCTTTGAGAAAAATTACAAATATGGAATAATTTGTATCTTTCTTAAAGATACAGACCTGTAGGTATTTACAGGGGTATTACTTTCGGCAAACCTGAAAACCAAGCAATCAGGCTTTTAGCGAGGGTTAACCCCCCATCCACTAGTTAGCGGGGGAGTGGGGGGTAGTAGCTACCACACTAACTCACACACCTGGGCTGTGAACCACACTTTGCTTGGAGGTTGGATTTCAAGAGGGACTGGTGCTGGCAGGCCAATTTGTAACCACAGGTTTGTATCGTTAGGAAAAATACAAATTACTTCCAAATTTGTCATTTGTTCCGTCACTAAATACAAACCAACACTATTTATAGGGGATGACTTACCCTTTAGGAGGGTGGAAGTCTGTGTCAACTGGCCTTTTGGCTTTGACCCGGGGTTTTACCCTTAATGTGTTTTGCACATAATTGACGGAAACCATACACCTTGCTAAAGCAGTGCAATGCATATTCCGCAGCCTACACAAGCTATGTGCTTGTGATACTAGCACTTTGACTGGGCCAGGTAAAAGTTCTCCGTATCATCGGACTCTTCCGAGGATACTGTACCATGGAATTTACCCAATCCCACCTTGCCAGTAGGTATGAGGACGTAAAGAGTACTGTATATCTATCTATACCAGGTTATTATCATTATTACTTACTAAGCTAAAACCCTAGTTGGAAAAGTAGGGTACTATAAGCCCAGGGACTCCACCAGGGAAAACAGCCCAGTGAGAAAAGGAAAAAAAGGAAAAAAAACATGTTACGAACAGTAACAACATTAAAATGCTATTTTGATAATAAAATAAATTTTTGAATATACTTACCCGGTGATTATAATAGCTGCAACTCTGTTGCTCGACAGAAAAACTCTACGGAAAAATTCGCCAGCGATCGCTACACAGGTAGGGGGTGTACTCAACAGCGCCATCTGTCGTTCAGATACCCAGTACTCATTGTAAACAAAGAACTCAATTTTCTCCTCGGTCCACTGCGTCTCTATTGGGGAGGAAGGGAGGGTCCTTTAATTTATAATCACCGGGTAAGTATATTCAAAAATTTATTTTATTATCAAAATAACATTTTTCAATATTTAACTTAGCCGGTGATTATAATAGCTGATTCACACCCAGGGGGGTGGGTAGAGACCAGCAAAATATGTTTACATCATATGTGCTAAGAATTTTTATTTCATTTTAGAAGTTATCAAAATAACAAAAACAAAATAAATAGGTACCTGGTAAGGAAGTCGACTTGAACAATTACTCTGCCTTTTTAAGTACGTCTTCCTTACGGAGCCTCGCGATCCTCTTAGGATGCTGAGCGACCCCTAGGATCTGAAGTATCAAGGGTTGCAACCCATACAACAGGACCTCATCAAAACCTCTAATCTAGGCGCTTCTCAAGAAATGACTTTGACCACCCGCCAAATCAACCAGGATGCGAAAGGCTTCTTAGCCTTCCGGACAACCCAAAAACAACAATAAAAACATTTCAAGAGAAAGATTAAAAAGGTTATGGAATTAGGGAATTGTAGTGGTTGAGCCCTCACCCACTACTGCACTCGCTGCTACGAATGGTCCCAGAGTGTAGCAGTTCTCGTAAAGAGACTGGACATCCTTAAGATAAAAAGACGCGAACACTGACTTGCTTCTCCAATAGGTTGCGTCCATTATACTTCGCAGAGATCTATTTTGTTTAAAGGCCACGGATGTTGCGACAGCTCTAACTTCGTGTGTCCTTACCTTCACCAAAGCTTGGTCTTCCTCATTCAGATGGGAATGAGCTTCTCGTATTAACAGTCTGATAAAATAGGATAAAGCATTTTTTGACATAGGCAAAGATGGTTTCTTAACTGAACACCATAAAGCTTCAGACGGGCCTCGTAAAGGTTTAGTTCGTTTTAAATAGAACTTAAGAGCTCTTACAGGGCATAAGACTCTTTCTAGTTCATTTCCAACCATATACGATAAGCTTGGAATATCGAACGATTTTGGCCAAGGTCGAGAAGGCAGCTCGTTTTTGGCTAGAAAACCAAGTTGTAGAGAACATGTAGCCGTTTCAGATGAGAATCCGATGTTCTTGCTGAAGGCATGAATCTCACTGACTCTTTCAGCTGTGGCTAAGCATACCAGGAAAAGAGTCTTTAAGGTGAGATCTTTCAGGGAGGCTGATTGTAGCGGCTCGAACCTGTCTGACATAAGGAATCTTAGTACCACGTCTAAATTCCAACCAGGTGTAACCAAACGACGCTCCTTCGTGGTCTCAAAAGACTTAAGGAGGTCCTGTAGATCTTTATTGTTGGAAAGATCTAAGCCTCTGTGACGGAAGACTGATGCCAACATGCTTCTGTAACCCTTGATAGTGGGAGCTGAAAGAGATCGTTCTTTCCTCAGATATAAGAGGAAGTCAGCTATTTGAGTTACAGAGGTACTGATACTGACTTGCACCAGTTTCGGAAGATTTCCCACTTCGATTGGTAGACTCTAAGGGTGGATGTTCTCCTTGCTCTAGCAATCGCTCTGGCTGCCTCCTTCGAAAAGCCTCTAGCTCTCGAGAGTCTTTCGATATTCTGAAGGCAGTCAGACGAAGAGCGTGGAGGCCTTGGTGTACCTTCTTTACGTGTGGCTGACGTAGAAGGTCCACCCTTAGGGGAAGTGTTCTGGGAACGTCTACTAGCCATAGAAGTACCTCGGTGAACCATTCTCTCACGGGCCAGAGGGGAGCAACTAGCGTCAACCTTGTCCCTTCGTGAGAGGCGAACTTCTGCAGTACCTTGTTGACAATCTTGAACGGAGGGAATGCATATAGATCTAGATATGACCAATCTAGGAGAAAGGCATCTATATGAACTGCTGCTGGGTCCGGGATTGGTGAGCAAAATATTGGGAGCCTCTTGGTCATCGAGGTTGCGAAGAGATCTATGGTTGGCTGGCCCCAGGTGGCCCAAAGCCTCTTGCATACATCCTTGTGGAGGGTCCATTCTGTTGGAATTATTTGTCCCTTCTGACTGAGACAATCTGCCATGACATTCAAGTTGCCTTGGATGAACCTCGTTACTAGTGATATGTTTAGACCTTTTGACCAGGTGAGGAGGTCCCTTGCGATCTCGTACAACGTCAGAGAGTAGGTCCCTCCTTGCTTGGAGATGTACGCCAAAGCCGTGGTGTTGTCCGAGTTCACCTCCACCACTTTGCCTTGAAGGAGAGACCTGAAGCTTTTCCAGGCCAGACGTACTGCCAGTAGCTCCTTGCAGTTGATATGCATTATCCTTTGACTCGAGTTCCATATTCCCGAGCATTCCCGACCGTCTAATGTCGCACCCCAGCCTACGTCCGATGCGTCCGAGAAGAGAACGTGGTTGGGAGTCTGAACAGCCAGGGGAAGACCCTCTCTTAGGTTGATATTGTCCTTTCACCAAGTCAGACAAGACTTTATCTTTTCGGAAACCGGGATCGAGACCGCTTCTAGCGTCTTGTCCTTTTTCCAGTGAAAAGCTAGATGGTATTGAAGAGGACGGAGGTGTAGTCTTCCTAGTGACACAAATTGTTCCACGGATAACAGCGTCCCTACCAGACTCATCCACTGCCTGACTGAGCAGCGTTCCTTCTTCAGCATCTTCTGGATGGATAGCAGGGCTGGGGGCTGATCGTCTTGTTGTTCAGCAACGTCCTCATCAGAGGGTTCCTCATCCGAAAACTGATGAGGAAACGGCAACGGAGTGAGCAACGTCTGGCTCGCTGAGTCCGGTCGCACTGGTGGATGCGTGACGGAGCCGGACGCAATATCATGGAACTGCTGCACAGTCTGTGAACTGTCAACAACCATGGGTGCGCGAGGAAGCACAGCGTCAACCCGAGACTGTCTAGACCGTCTGGGTTGTGCAGTAAACACCCTACCGGGTTGCTGAGGTTGACGCACCGCGTCAAAACAAGTCACCTCTGCTGGTTGTTGAACGTCCTGAACGTCAACAACCACCTCCGAGCGTCGCTTAACGTCAACGTGCGGCTGGCAACCCACACTGGGTCGCATCGGTGGAGGAACCACCTCAACTGGCAGACGCGAGTAGGTTACCTCAGCGTCAACAGGGCGCACAACCGACCGGTTGGAAGGTTGTTGGCCAGAAGGTTCGGTAGCAACCTTCTCCGCATTTAAGTCCTCTATCAAGGACGCAAGCTTGGACTGCATGTCTTGCAGCAAAGCCCATTTACGGTCTACGGGAGCAGGTGTGGCAACAGACGGGGTTAGCGACTGAGGCGGAACCGTTTACCATCCCTGAAAACTTTGTTATGCGTGACATAATTGTACAGCAAAACTTCAAAGGCTCAAAAACATTTGTGAAGTTGACCTGTAAACAACTTGGAGCGTCTCCTGGCTAGGCGCCAGGGAGAGTCTACCAGAATTGAGAAGTCTATCTGGGCAGAGGCATGAACTCCCAAGCCGAGAACTTCTCTCGTGTCATATCAGACTCTTGCTCTATAAACCAGATTAAAAGAAGGGAAAGCAAAGGCTGTATCCCCCAAACTCCTCCTGGTGAAAAACCAGTCGCCTAGCCAACGTAATGCTCTCTAGGAGAGCGAGAGAGCACTAGCTTAAAAACAACGGCTTCGAAGTAGCTAGGCCTAGTGTAAGCGACGTTTAGGCGAACGAGGAGCAGCAGTTACAAAAAGATCCGGACGAAGATCCTTAAAAAAATCATCATGATTTAATTAAAGTCCATAGGAGGCTAAGCAGCTTTAGGCTCCTCTCCATCTGACAGAGTCCTCAAGGGAATATCAGTAGGAGGGAGAACAGCCACTTCCTCATCTACAGGAACCTTGTCCGATAAAAACTGAGTCTCAAGCAAGGGAGAGACCTACCGTGGTGGCAATGCTTTACAAGCAGAGTCCACACTCACTGGTGCATTAGTAGCGGACCAGAACGCAACGTCATGTAACTGCTTGACAGTCTGTGAACTGTCAACAACTGAACTGTCAACCACAACAGGTGCGTGAGGACGCACAGCGTCCACTCGAGACTGCTTTGACTGCCTAGACTGAGCAGTCAAAATGACTCTAGAATGCGGAGGTTGACGCACAGCGTCAAAACAAGTCAACTCCGATTGTTAGTGAACGTCTTGAACGTCAACAGGAGCATCAGCAAGTGGCCTAACGTCCAAATGCAGCTGAAAAACCACACGAGACCGCATCGAGTGTGGTTCTAAACAACCTGACTGACGTGACTTAGCTACGCCAACGTCAACAGTAAGCACAAAGGAACGTTAGGTTGGCTGAAAGCCAGGATATCGATGAGATAAACGGCTAGACTCAACGGACTAATCGGTAGAATAGTCTTCCATAAGGGAGGCAAGCATATACTGCATGTCTTGCCATACAACCCATTAAGGATCAACGGAAATGGTTGTGGTAAGAGACGAGGGTAACGTCTGTGACCGCAACACTTTGCCTACAAAAAAAGACTCTCGGAGTCTGTGTTACGCTTTTGTTAGGCGGCGAGCAGTTATCCGATGACTGCATAGGGTCAGAGCTGTCCTAATGGTTGTAACCAGGACGCTGGACCTGTCCTGAAAGGACTGACTTTCGCTTAAGGGCTTCGAAACCTTGTGACAGGTTTCTTATGCGAAAAGCCTTCGGATGATGAGGAGAAACAACGTCTCTCTCGTCTTATGGTAGGGGAGATCTTGGTAAGATACACCCGATACCATAGAGGGAAAAACGTCTGTTCGTTGGTCAAGGCCTCTCGAACCCATAAGTCGTTTGACATTACTTCTCCCCTGGGCTTGGGAGCATGTAAGAGGTCCCGGACTAGGTGAACGACAGGCACGAACAGACGAACCCTCGGACGCAACACTGTAACACTTTGCGCCTCGGACGCAACACTGTAACACTTTGCGCCTCGGACGCAACACTGTAACACTTTGCGCATATCACTTTATCACTTCGATTTTCTGTTTTGCACTTATTTCTACCTGAAACACGCAATTCTACCCTTCATTAAAAGGTAGTAATTGCGAAATCAGTCGTATAATGCAAGCTCATTAATACCAGCAAAAAACAGAAAACATATTTTAAGATAAAAAGAAAAATCAGTGGCTGGGAAAGACTAAACACTAGTTCATATAACTACGTTTTCAATCTCTCACCGCACATAGCCTGGGGACGAGAATAAAAACCTAAAAACGTTTTATCCTTCCTCCCCGTACAGCGACTAGGGACGCGAGTAACACGAGAACAACGTTACCCGTTTGAACGGAACGTTTTCTCTCCTCTCTCTCCCTCCGTCTCTATCTCTCTCTCTCTTTCTCTCTTGATTTCGCACCTAAGAGAAGAGCCCAATTATATTTCGTCAAAAAAAAACATGTTATTTGACTAAAGGAAAAAACTGAAAGGTTTTTCAATAAAAAGTTCCTTTAAATTAGAATTTAAACCATTTAAGCTAAGAATGAATGAACAAAACGTCAGAATTGATTTACTCTTACTGCAAAGTGAAACCGTGATACACTCTCTCTATCGTAACGATAGAGCGCATGTTGAACGTCCTGAACGTCAACAACTGCGTAGCATAAAAAAACTAAACGTTAGTTCATCTTTGAAAACAGTACGAAGACTATCAAAGAAATTCTTTCATAAAATATTACATTTAAAAAGTTTTAAATCCTTAGCTCTTTAAAAGCTAATTACGATATAAAGGGCTCAACGTTGATTAACTTCAGTTTCCAAGTTAGGACCGCCTACTCTCAGGAAAGGTCTATATAAACAAAACATTAAAATTTATTTTTATATGTTTATAATAAATGGAAAGTTAATCGAAGAGGCCTAATAAAGGCGGAGAGATATAAAATATATAGAGGAAAATCTTTAACGTGATAAGATAATTACTAAAAGCCTAAACACACTTCCGTCTAAGGGAAGGGTCGGCCATTTAAAAGTGAAAGAAAGTCCATACTCTCTTTGTCACCATAATTAAATCTATCCAAAACGAGTTCAAGATTTAAGATGAAGATAAAACACCTGCATAGCGAAAGCTCAAAACTAGAATAAAGTACTTCACCAATTAGTTGTGAAAAAACTCCAGTTTAGCAACAGCGAATAAGAGCGTCTTGTCGATAGCTCGACAGAGAGAAAATTGAGTTCTTTGTTTACAATGAGTACTGGGTATCTGAACGACAGATGGCGCTGTTGAGTACACCCCCTACCTGTGTAGCGATCGCTGGCGAATTTTTCCGTAGAGTTTTTCTGTCGAGCAACAGAGTTGCAGCTATTATAATCACCGGCTAAGTTAAATATTGAAAAATAAATATTTCCTATATAAATTATAAAAACTTTAACAAAACAAGCAGAAGAGAAATTAGATAAAATAGTGTGCCTGAGTGTACCATCAAGCAAGGGAACTCTAACCAAAGACAGTGGAAGACCATGGTACAGAGGCTATGGCACTACCCAAGACTAGAGAACAATGGTTTGATTTTGGTGTGTCCTTCTAGAAGAGCTGCTGACCATAGCTAAAGTCTCCTCTACCCTTACCAAGAAAAAAGTGGCCACTGAAGAATTACAGTGCAGCAGTTAACCTCTTGAGAAAAAAAAGAATTGTTTGGTAATGTCATTGTTGTCAGGTGTATGAGGACAGAGGAGAATATGTAAAGAATAGGCCATACTATTTGGTGTATGTGTAGGCAAAGGGAAAGTGAACCATAACCAGAGAGAAGTATCCAATGTAGCACTGTCTGGCCAGTCAATGGACCCAAAACTCTCTAGCGGTACTATCTCAACAAGGGAATTGTCTTACCTGCAGACAATGGAGGTCAGCTTTGTAGAGTACCGTAGGTGCTGTTATTCCACAGGGTGGAAGATGAAAGAAAGAGCCTGTTATTCTCTGTTATTTATTAAAGACAACCATGGTTAAACTCTACCCTCCCTCATCTTCTACTTGTCCATCAAGGATCCTGAGGTTTCAAAACCATTTACTGTGTAGCCACCACAGGACCAATGGAGAACTTCTCCATGTTCCTGTGGGTTACGTCTTGCAGGAAGTGGGTGGTGAAGGTCATTTGATGCTTCTACATGCCCGCTGACAAGGCCTGCATCACAGAGTAGTCTTATAAACGCTAAGGCGTATTCTTGCCCCTAACATTATGAGCTGGTAGTCTCTTCTGTGAGGAGAAGGATAAGGATTCAATGCTTGGTCAAAGACCTTGTGAATCCAAGATGAGAACGTGTCCTTGTTGATACTTCTCGACTTTCCTTAGCTGACGAAGAGTGCTGACACTCGGGGGGAAAGCTCTTGTAGTTTCCTTGAGGTAGGGCCTCCAGTTTCTCTTTGACATAGTAACCATTGATCTGGATCATTAGTCCTGCTGCAAAGGATTCCCAGACCGAAGGGTTCGGATTCTGGGATCTGAGCTGCCAGAAACGAGGTCAAGGATTACTCGGCACATCGTCATGAACGAGAGACATTAAGGGCATCCCAAGGAGTTCGCCGACTCTCTCAGCCTAAGCCATCACGAGTGGGAGACCTGTCATCAAGGTCAGGTGAACATCCGCTGCTTGGAGTCCTGGATCAAGGTCTCCTTTCTGACTAAGGGTCTGTAGGCTCAAAACTCCGTGTGAGGAGGGGCGATGCCAACGGGGAGGAAAGGTTAATTCCTTTCATTCTAAAGGCAAGACTCAAGGACTAGTGGTGGATTTATATTGCCGGGATCATGAGAAGCTTTCCTTCCGAAGGTAGCCGCCGAACACCCTTAATGCTGGCATAGTGGTATCGAGGGGGGGGGGACACCCCTTCCATGATACCAACTTACTGTCCACTTAGCTTGGATGGCCAAAGATGAAGATCTACACAGGTATCCAGACGTTCTCCAGACATTCTCTTCGCAACCTGTTGCAGGAGAGACTCCCTGAGAGAGGAGGAGCTGGATAGTCTCCAGGTGTGAAGCCACAGCAAAGATACTGCTTTGTGAAAGATTTTCACATATGGCTGTTCTAGTCGCTGAGGGGGTTCTCTCAAGATCTCCGTCGGGAGTTGCAGACGAGTTGACTGGGCGTGAGGAATCAGCTGGGCTAGACGAATCCTGCTAGGGAGACAAGTTTGCTGGGTAAGATGAGTCTGATGTCCTGCTTCCGAAGATTAAGGGCGGGGAATTGATGAATCCTATCCCCGTAGAATCTCTCAGGATCTACGTCAGTAGGTAGGCGAGACGAGTCTTCTAATGAGACAAGACTGCTAATGGCGAGGCCTACTCTGAAGGGCAATGGCGGAAAATGGGTGAACCAAATTCCTGTGCCGAGGAATCCCACGGAAGGGGGGGGGGAGGCGCGCAAGTGGTACAGCATGGCCCTCCCCTTTTATTTGATGCATCTAAAGGGAAAATTCAAATCAGGGAACGCCGAGGAAGTCTACTCCTCAGCGAAGATTCCATCTGTCGACCGTCTTCTCGGATTAGTCCCCTGCCCGGTCTCATCGAGACCCATGTAAGAGGGAGGATTCTACTCCTGTTCCTATTTGTGCCCTAGAGGAGGCTAGATTCGAATGCTGGCTTGATGAATCGAAGTGAGACAGTGACGTAAGAGACGTAACTACTACTGGCTAAAAGTGTGTCTCATAGAGGGAGGAATCCTGTCATCCTTCTCCTAGGATCCCATTGATCTGTGGGAAAAACCTTTGTATGATGACGATGAACGTATCCAAGGGTACCTGTCTCTGATAAGGAAGACGGGCTATCTCTCAAGATTTACCTCAATCCTCCGATCTCAGTAAACTCGGGGAGAAATCTCGGTGGTAACGAAGGTCAGCCATTGAGTCTGTTAGGATCAGTTCATCGTACAGGAGTCATTGGGGAATAAAGCTGATCCTCTCAAACTAGGATGACACTAGAGTAAACCTTCTCGTGACAACTGCTAGATGGTCAAAAACACTTCCTTGATGACGGCATTCCGGAATCTAAGAGTCCTAGGGGTCGAACGTACCCAGGAAGTCCTGTGGACTAACTGCTTGTTTGATCGTATGCCTTCTCCTCATTGAACAGAGTTTGAAAAAACTTCTTGTTCCAAGAGAAGAGGACGAAACTGGAGAAGAGGCTCGGAGACCTCAGTGAAAACTCAGTTCTGTCCACAGACGTAACAATCGAGTCAGGCGTCCGAGTGGATGTTCGGAATGAGTAGGCAAGGAAAGAATCGCCCTCACATTTCCATAGGTGGGAGAAAGAGAGAAAGTTGTTTTCTCTTGTAGCTCAACTGAAAATTCTCAGTCCTCGTTGGCAAGAGATGCATACTCCAAACTTGTAGGAGAGGACCTGTCACAAGACAACCTCCTCTAGGATGAGAAAAAAGTGAGTTATCTCTTAGATAAGAGCATTGATAATGTCAATAACATCGTAGGCAGAAGTAGAGCGGCAGCGGAAGAACTGTGAGGGAAAAAAAAAAAAAAAAATCCAAATTAATTAATTCAGCTACCGAAACAAACTATTTAGGAGAACAACTCAATCCTCCAGCGGGATTGGGGGCCCCAAGAGGGAGCAGACAAACTAAAGATCATGCCCTCCCTCCGCCGTCTAAGAATGGCTGTTGGCCCAGTGCCACAAGAAGGAGAGCGGTGTCGAGAGCTGAAAAAGTTAAATTACAAACATTCATTATTTCAACATAATTACAGTAATGAAGAAAACCATTCAGGAGTGCAACCTAACCTACGCACGGGAAAGGCAACCCCCCTCGCTGAGGATCTGGCGGCAGCCCACATAACGAGGAAGAGCAGCGTTGTCAGTGAGAAAGAGCAAGACCATAGTGAAGCTCTGTGAAGGCCACAAGCATTTTTCCTCCAAGAACACGTAGGGCTGAGGGCAACATTAACATCTGAACGGAGAAGGAGTTTCCAAATGATGAGGACTCCCCTGAGGCGGGAGCAGAGTCACTCAGAAGGCCCCAGACTACGGGTTGTCTATCGTTCAAGGGGGGAAGATCTTAAAGAGAAGGTTCTCCGCCCTTGAGAACCTGCTGCACTGCGCTGTCAGAAAAACAGCAACATTTACTGTAAAGAAAGGCTTAGAATATATATAAAAAACATTAAGAATGTTTACATATATATGAGAGAAAAACAAGATTAAAAAAAAAAAAAAAGTCAAATGGCCAGTAAGTTGGAGCAGGGAGAGAGAACCAAAAGTAAAATGGGGTTCACAGCCAAGGTGTGTAAGTGAGCGAGGTAGCTATTACCCCCTATCCCCCACTACGTAGCGGGTGGGTGGTTAACCATCACTGAAAGTCTAATGGGTAGGCTTTCAGCTTCGCCGATAGTAATAGCATGGATTTGTATAGTTTGTATTTTTCATACATACAATCCTGAAGCCTTTTATATGGATATACCTTTAGCGTGAGTTGGTTCAGTCGTTGAAGCCGAGTAAATAGGTAGTTGATTAATGGCAGTCAAATGAGGCCACATGGGTACTAACCATTTGCTTTTCCTCAGGTAATGAGGGGCAAATGTGGGGATGGTTTAAAAAGGTAATATGATACAACACTAAGTTTTTATATACAGTACAGTACTGTACAGTATTTGAAAAGGCAACTCATCTGTAAAGAATGCATATTGTTCCCACAGGGATACAAAACTTTGTCTTTGTATGTAGACTGTCTACCACCAGCAAACACTAGTTTCACAGTCAAGTATGGGCAAGGGAAGACCAAGTCCTGTAAACTTATACACAGCATGCAGGGAACCAGTAAAAAAGCTATTAGGTGCCAAGAGGGAATGAGTCCCTTAACTAAGGGTACTGTACACTAGTAACTGAAACCAGAGCTGATCGTGTGAATAAACAACCTCGATGACTATAATAAGTCACAGCTATGGTAGACTAAGGGTCAGTTAGAGCCCTCACAGATAGTAATGTACTTCAAACTGCAAGGAAACCACCCATATAGGGAAATGGTGTGCTGGCTGGATTGGACACATGCAGTAGATGCAGTTTAATCTGCAGCAGGAATGTACTGTACCACAGAGAGTATAAAGAACCTGGTGTGTGTATTACTCAACAAAGGCTCTAGAAGCACAAGGCATAAATCAACAAACATCGGGCACTCCATACTTGCACTAAACGTAAGCTGCCTAGACTACCGTGACTTAATCAATTTTTTCTAACCCTTGTTTCATGTAGTTCCATGGGGAAAATACTTTGGCTTCATATAATTGACTACAGGCTGGGAAGGGCCCTCAACAAAAAATGAAGCGGATATGGAAACTTGACTGATACTTCTTACAAAAGATGCAGAAGGAAACTAAGGATGATCCTCTCCTTAGCCATTAGACTTAAAATCACTAGATAAAACAAACCAGACTGGCTCAACTGACCAAACTAAATGAATATTCAGGCACTCTACCAATCCCCTCCTGGATGGTACCAGACCATGTATGGTTTTATCCCTGACACAAGAGTGGTAATACAGAAGACAGTCTAGATGATCCCATTGCTATTAAAGTACCACAGATACCAGTAACACAGCCAACGATACCAACTCCAAATACGTCAATGGAATTTCGAGAAAATTCCGAAAAACGCTGACAACTAGTAGTTCTAAGGAGAGTGGCCTCATCACTGCATACAACCTAAGAGCACAAGCAGGATAAAAGGAGTTCAGATCAGTCCTCCTCCCTCAAGAAGACAAGATGGGCAACCGATCAAAAGCAAATAGCAAGCTTGTGAGGAAGGACTCGATACCAAGAAAGCTACAGAAAAAGTTTCACTTTAACCCAGATCACCTGTTGCAGAGATTGTCACCACCGTTATATGAAGACCTATGCCTGCAAGAAGACTTCTTAGAATTTCTGTTGAGGGGTGCATACCAGACCATCTTCATTACGTTCACTCCAAAGAAGGAGAAGACAAAGAGGGTAAGGACAAGGACCCCTTACAACCAAGTCTTTCTAAGGCATGAATGGAAACCAGTAAAATGGATGGTCGGCCCACTCAACAGTATTGTCCATAGGGTGGGAAAAATGTGCAATTTATGGCAGTGACTAAACTTCACGAACTAGCACATGGCAGTGATAATCGATGTTATAAAAATAGACCACCCTAAAGATGATCCTAGACCACAACCAGCAATAATTTGTTTGAGTTTAGAAGGCACAATCCCAGGATTAGCCAGTCACTCACGAAATACCACGAGTATCATTAGGAAAGAACGAACTGATCAGGACTATGCACAGAATCAGTCCAGTAATAGAATACAATACCGTGAAAGATATCTATCAGAATGAGACAAGCTTCCTATTGGAAGTCTAATAGATCGGCCAGTATGAGCAATCATTATAAGGCCAACCACTTTTCCAGGAGCTTTATCATAAAGTGGCACAAGAATTGTTCCTTTTCCAGTGTATTCTCTATCAGAGAGACCACTGACCACCTCAGTCTTTGCAACCTTAAGGTCATAACAAATGGAAAAAATGAGAAAAGAAATTTTGTTCCAATTCCTTTCCACTTGGTTGTCTCTCAATCAACACAAGGGTTCAATGAAGGCCTGTAGAACAGCAGCTCAAGAGGCTGAACAATCCAATCTAAAACCTAAAACTGAGGCAGATCAGAAAAGATCCCAGCCACCACTAAGTACCTGTATAATAGCAACAATTGATCATTATGATAAAAAAAATTGTGCACGCACCTTCACAATCGCCTTCCCAGGGTAAGATATGGGAAGCATTGACTCCTTTACTATCTTGACAACCATAAAGCACTGACAGATGCAGGTAGAGTCAGAAGAGAGAGGGTTGAACTCTACAACGATTATAAGATACCCGGGCAGGGGCACATGTAACACGATAAGAATGTAGATAAGGAGGGAAAGGAAGTGATCCACACAGTTTTTCAGTCCTTCATCCAGATTTTCTCTTACCTATCAAACTTCCATGGGCATAGAGATCTCAAGAGCTCAAAGATCAACCAAAAAAAGGAAGAAACCAAACTGACCTTTCGTTCAGTCTTATTAGACGGTCATTGATTTTTAACATCTAGTAAAGGGATTAAAGACCAGTGTACCTTCTGTAGGTAAAAGGTTTACTGGACATCCATGAACGACAATTCAAGAGGCCAGGGCTTCCAGTAGCCCTCATTCCTCAGCAGCCTGAAGGCAGATAAGGAGTGTGACACTATACAGGACAAATACAACAATCCTTAGCACTAATTGGACAAGTTCATTATAACAATCTATACATGTAGAATTTAAAAGGAACATAAATGACACTAATTATTCACAGTAATGAATAATGTTTCTCCAAGTAACATAACTATAGTCTCACTGTAAAGGCAAGAGTTAGTACCTTGTATTAACAATTCAAAATTCGATATAATAATTTACCAAACCAAAAGCTATGCTTTATAAACCATTAATACAAAGAGGAACATTGTCAAAGCATAAGAAATAAACAAAAAATATATTCTTGTAATGTATCCCTATAATACCAAAGAAAACCAGTGTTATAATGATAAGCTTAAAAAATCAGTGGAGGTACCTAGGCTTGACAATGGAAGAATGAAAAATGACAAATTCGTAGATAATTTGTATTTTTCCTAACCATACAAACCTTAGCTATTTACATAGGGTATTACTTTCGGCGTAGCTGAAGTGACGAGCCATTAAATTTTTAACGAGGGTTTACTACCCCCTCACTAGTTAGCGAGGGGTTAGGGGAAGAGTAGCTAGCTACCCTTCCCCCCTCACACACCGGTGAACTGGTTCACTTTGCTTAGAGGTAGGACTTATCCCGGGGGCTGGCGGGCAAGTTTGATTAAATAGCTAAGGTTTGTATGGTTAGGAAAAATACAAATTATCTACAAATTTGTCATTTGTTCCGTAACCGAAATACAAACCACGCTATTTAAATAGGGTGACTTAACCCTTAGGAAGGGTGGTAAGTCCCAGCCGTACTGGCTTTGGCTTTTTGCCCGGGGATTCAGTATCTGAGTAAGTAGGTAAGTAGAACTCAAGATAAGGAGTCCCTGCACCTCGCAAGTACCTTGCTCTGCAAGGATTGCGGCCTACGTAAGCTTGTGTGTGAAGGAATGAAGTGTGACTCGTCCTAGGAAGTTGACCTGGAGTCCTTTAGATGGGATTCTAGGTTAGGACATTCCTAATACCACCTCGTAAGGGTATGTGGGACGCGACAGTATTATCTTAATACTAGGAACACAAGAAAGCCTGGTTTACCTACAGTGGTTTGAGGTCAGCTGTGCAGAGAACCCAGGATGCTGCTTTCCCCAAGAGAGGGGAGGATGAAGAAAAGAATAAGGGCCAGGCATACATTTTCATTCATGCAGACTAAAACCGGGTAACAATGCCCTCAACCTTCTGCTACTTGTCCATTAAGGAGCCTGAGGTTTAGACCAGCCGTTGTGCAGCCACCACAGGGCCGATAGAGAATGTATCAAGCCTCCTGTGGGTCACGACTTGCAGGTAGTGGGCTGTGAAGGTCGTTTGACGCTTCCAAAGCCCTGCTTGTAGAACCTGTGTCACTGAGTAGTTTCTCTTGAACGCCAGGGACGTAGCGCTGCCTCTGACATCATGTGCTCTAGGGCGACGTGACGGAGGAGGGTCTGGATTCAGGAAATGGTGGATGACCCTGCGAATCCACCCTGAGATAGTATTCTTAGTGACCCTCCTCTTCGTCCTTCCTGTGCTCACAAACAATGCTTGCACTCGAGGACGAACTGCAGCTGTTCTTTTAAGATAGAGCCTCAGACTCCTTACTGGGCACAGTAGATGGTCAGGGTCATCTGTTACAGAACGGAGACTCGAGATCCGGAAGGAGTCCAACCAGGGGTCCGGCACTCCTGGATTTTGAGTCTTAGCTACAAACTCAGGGACGAACCTGAACGTTACCTCCCCCCATCCCCTTGAATGGGCGATGTCATACGAGAGACCATGAAGTTCGCTGACTCGCTTGGCCGAGGCCAAAGCAAGTAGGAACACCGTCTTCCAAGTCAGGTGACGATCAGAAGCCTGGCGTAATGGTTCAAACGGAGGTCTCTTAAGAGCCCTGAGGACTTGAACCACGTTCCATGGAGGTGGTCTCACTTCCGACTGAGGGCAGGTAAGTTCATAACTTCGTATGAGTAAAGAAATTTCTAGCAAGAAGGAAATGTCCATTCCTTTTAGCCTGAAGGCAAGACTTAAGGCTGAGCGATAGCCTTTCACTGCCGAGACTGAAAGGCGCATTTCTTCCCGCAAATACACAAGAAACTCCGCTATAGCTGGAATAGTGGCATCGAGGGGAGAGATATCCCTTCCACGACACCAACCACAGAAGGTTTCCCACTTCGCCTAGTAGACTCCTGCGGATGACTTTCACAGGTGTCGAGAAATCCTTTCCGCAACTTGTTGCGAAAAGCCTCTCTCTGTGAGGAGATGCTGGATAGCCTTCAGGCGTGAAACCGTAGCGATGCTATGGCTTTGTGGAAGATGTTGGCGTCTGGTTGCTTGAGTAGCTCGTGTCGTGGAGAGAGTTCTCTCGGGAGTTCCGTCAGGAGCTGCAGAAGGTCTGGGAACCACTCTGCGTGATGCCATAGCGGAGCTATTAAGGTCACTGACAGGTTGACTGATATTCTGGTCTTGTTGAGCACCCTTCTCATCAGACAGAACGGGGGAAAGGCGTACAGTATACGTCAATGTTGTCCCACCGTTGTTGGAAGGCATCTTGCCAGTGCCTTGGGGTCCGGGACTGGGGAGCAGTACAACGGGAGCTTGAAATTTAAGGCTGTCGCGAACAGATCCACCGTCGGGGAACCCCACAAAGTCAGAACTTTGTTGGCTACTAGAGGATCCAAAGACCACTCGGTACTCACTATCTGGGATGCTCTGCTCAGACTGTCGGCGAGCACATTCCTTTTGCCTGGAATGAAGCGAGCCCATAGTGGAATCGAGTGGACTTCGGTCCATCTCAGTATCTCTACTGCAAGATGGGATAGCTGTTGTGAAAAGGTACCTCCCTGCTTGTTGATGTAAGCCACTACCGTGGTGTTGTCGCTCATCACCACCACGGAGTGACCCACCAGGTACTGTTGGAACTGTTGAAGAGCCAGATAGACGGCCTTCATCTCTAGCAGGTTTACATGGAGGAACTTTTCTGTTTCTGACCAAAGGCCTGAGGTCCTGTGGTTCAGAACGTGGGCCCCCACCCTCCCTTCTTTTTAGGCGTCCGAGAAGAGCATCAAATCTGGGGGGAGGACGAGAAGAGCCACTCCCTTTCGGAGGTTCTCGTCTATAACCCACCATTGAAGGTCCGTCCGTTCCACAGGACCCATAGGGACCAGAATGTCCAGGGAATCGTGACACTGATTCCACCGAGACTTGAGCCGCCATTGCAGGGATCTCATCCTGAGGCACCCATTTGGAACAAGACGGGCCAGAGAGGAAAGGTGACCGAGGAGACGTAACCACGATTGGGCTGGGAGGAGTTCTCGTCTGAGGAAAGGATCTGCGACCCTCCTCAGCCTTGCTATCCTGTCATCTGATGGAAAGGCTTTGTGGAGATTGGTGTCCAAGATCATGCCTAGATATACTAGTCGTTGAGATGGAAGCAGAGAAGACTTCTCAAGATTTACCATGATCCCTAGATCTTGGCAAAGTCCCAGAAGCTTGTCTCGGTGTCGAAGAAGGGTTGACTCCGAGTCTGCTAGGATCAGCCACTCGTCCAGATAACGAAGTAGACGAATGCTGATCCTGTGTGCCCACGAAGAGATTGGGGTGAACACTCTGGTGAAAACCTGAGGTGCTGTGGAGAGACCGAAACACAGCACCTTGATCTGGTAGATCTTGTTGTCTAGCCTGAATCTTAAGTACTTCCTTGAAGACGGATGGATTGGGATCTGGAAGTACACGTCCTTCAGATCCAGTGTACACATGAAGTCTTGTGGTCTCACTGCAAGTCTGACCGTGTCTGCTGTCTCCATGCTGAACGGGGTCTGCTTGACAAACCTGTTCAGAGCTGAGAGGTCGATGACTGGTCTCCAACCTCCAGACGCCTTCTTTACAAGAAAGAGTCGACTGAAGAAGCCTGGGGACCCGTCGACGACCTCTTGGAGAGCATCCTTCTTTAACATGGTCTCGACTTCTGCCCGTAGGGATAGCCCCTTCGCCGATCCCATGGCATAGGAGCTCAACGACACTGGATTCGCTGTCAGGGGAGGAAGAGATGTTATAAATGGGACGCGATATCCTTGACTGATTACAGAAACCGTCTAGGTATCGGCCCCTAGTTGCTGCCACCTGGTTGCGCAACTTTGTAGGCATCCCCCCACTGGTGGACATGCAGGGAGATTGCCAATCCTAGCGTTTGCGGCCTCAGCTGCTCCCCCTAGGATTCTTGCCTCTCCTGTCTTTGACAGGAAAGGGCTGCTGTTTGGAAACCGTTGTCTTCGCTGCCGCTGCCGGTTTCGTCGTCTTGGACTGGCGAGGTTGTTGTTGAGGTGCTGGAGGTCTTCGATGTGAGAGCCCTTTGGAGGAGAGAATCCTGATTGGATTTCCTCCACCTCTCAGCTGCCTGTTCCACATCCTTGGGCTCAAACAGGCTCTTTCCCATAAGGGAAGTGTGTCTGAGCTTGCCGACTTCGACGGTTGAGACCTTCTGTTTCTGACCAAAGGCCTGAGGTCCTGTGGTTCAGAACGTGGGCCCCCACCCTCCCTTCTTTTTAGGCGTCCGAGAAGAGCATCAAATCTGGGGGGAGGACGAGAAGAGCCACTCCCTTTCGGAGGTTCTCGTCTATAACCCACCATTGAAGGTCCGTCCGTTCCACAGGACCCATAGGGACCAGAATGTCCAGGGAATCGTGACACTGATTCCACCGAGACTTGAGCCGCCATTGCAGGGATCTCATCCTGAGGCACCCATTTGGAACAAGACGGGCCAGAGAGGAAAGGTGACCGAGGAGACGTAACCACGATTGGGCTGGGAGGAGTTCTCGTCTGAGGAAAGGATCTGCGACCCTCCTCAGCCTTGCTATCCTTCTTTAACATGGTCTCGACTTCTGCCCGTAGGGATAGCCCCTTCGCCGATCCCATGGCATAGGAGCTCAACGACACTGGATTCGCTGTCAGGGGAGGAAGAGATGTTATAAACGGGACGCGATATCCTTGACTGATTACAGAAACCGTCTAGGTATCGGCCCCTAGTTGCTGCCACCTGGTTGCGCAACTTTGTAGGCATCCCCCCACTGGTGGACATGCAGGGAGATTGCCAATCCTAGCGTTTGCGGCCTCAGCTGCTCCCCCTAGGATTCTTGCCTCTCCTGTCTTTGACAGGAAAGGGCTGCTGTTTGGAAACCGTTGTCTTCGCTGCCGCTGCCGGTTTCGTCGTCTTGGACTGGCGAGGTTGTTGTTGAGGTGCTGGAGGTCTTCGATGTGAGAGCCCTTTGGAGGAGAGAATCCTGATTGGATTTCCTCCACCTCTCAGCTGCCTGTTCCACATCCTTGGGCTTAAACAGGCTCTTTCCCATAAGGGAAGTGTGTCTGAGCTTGCCGACTTCGACGGTTGAGACCTTCAAATGGAACCTCTCTACCACCGCATCACGTCGTTTCAAGATTGAATTGGCCCACAAGTTCGAGACTTGGTGGGCCAGAAACTCAATGGTGCGGGTGCCCGAGAGGAGGAAGGTCTCCAGGGCCTTCCTAGTGCTTTCCTTGGACAGATCTTCGGATCACAAAAGGATGCCCAGAGACCCCAACCAGACATCCAGCCACGAAGTAGCCTGCATGGCACACTTCGCGACCTTCTCCTGGTTTAGGATCTCTGTCGCCGAGAAAGTCACTTGCCGGCTAGAGAGTCTATCAAGAGGAACTCCCTTGGTAAACTCTTCCACAGAGTGGTGCAATGGAAGAGCTAAACAAGGCTCCTCCATGATCTCAAAATACCTCCTCTGGTGGACACGAGGAGGCGGGAGGAGCTTGTTGCCAGCAGTGGAACGGCTGGAGGAGGCGAGCTCGGAGAGCTAGCCCTCAACCTTATCTCTGGCACTCTTGACCCCTTGGAACCAGGGCAGAGCCGCACTGGCCTTAGTGGGTTTCTGAGTGCCAAAGACTCGGTCCAGGACCGCGTCCTTGCCCTCACGAGGGGGAATCTCAGGGTCCGGAAACTTGTTGAGATCCTCATCAGAGTCAAGACCTGCCAGAAGGCATGCTCTGACTCTTGCTGCTCTCCCCCTGGAGAATTGGCAGCGAAGTCTCCCGTCCCCAAAGACTCTTCTTGGGGGGACACGTGGACGTTCTCCGCGGGTCTCGTTGGCTCTGGTCGAATCCTGGAAAAAGACTTCAGGATGGTCTTCGAGTCCTTCGGTTCCCTCCTAGGAGGGATACAGGACTCTAGCAACGAAGTCTGAGGGCTCTTCTCCGCCCCAACATGGGACGATTCTCCTGCTCGAGGTGGGGTTGCTCCCATTGGTGCGGTGGGAGAAAGTCTCACCTCGGAAGACTCCCCTGAGGACGGAAAAACCTCGTCCACTGGGGATGGAGAAAACGTCTGCAGGGGGAAGGAGGTTTCCTGACGGACTTCTTGGGACCCAGCTTGACCCAAGGAGAAGTCACCACGATCTCTACTCCTCTCTTCCTCTTCAGAGGGGTCGGAGCTGCCCTTGGTTTGGGGCCCAAATCAGAGAAGGCAGGCTTAACAGCCTGGACGACAGCTCTGATAAGGGACTCAAACCATGGCTGCTTACTGACAAACGCAGGGTCAGAGACTCCCTCTGGAGGGAAGGGAATCGAGCGATCCTTTGGAGCAGAGACTACAACATGGCCTGCCTGAAAAGAAAGGGAAGATGATGGGTGCCTGGACCTATCTGAAGACCTCCCCTCCTCCTGCAAGCGCGCTGGTTTGCGCTTGCGCGGGTGTGTGTGTGTGTGTGAAGACAACCTAGCTGCTCTCGTTCCTGACGACTCGTTCGGTAGCTCGCGTTGCGAAACCCAGTGGAAATCGCGCTTGGGCTCTCGCTCTTGCAAGGGAATAATCCCAGGTTCGCGCACGTGTGCGTGCGCACGGATATGAAGGCTCGGGAGTGCTGGCGAGCAGGAGAATGATGGTGCGCAGGGCGTGCAGGTGGGCAACTGCGCACAGGTGACGGTGCGCGTGGGCACGTAGGTGAACTACGGCGAGCAGGCTCGTGGGCGCGATTGCGTGCTGGGGAGTGATGGCGCGCAGGATATCGATGGCGCGCAGAGGCGAGCATGGAAGCGCTAGGAGGAGACTGCTCATGGGCGCGCAGTATCTCGGAAGCCTCTGGAAGGGCGCACGGTAGTAACAGGAACCTGTGCACGCGATGGTGCGCAGGCGAGGGCTGACGAGTGGGCGAGTTCCGAGGGCGCGCAGGAGATCGCTAGCGAGAAGACGAGGGGCGAGTCTTCTTTCCTGTGCTCAGATCCGAAGATCGAGGGCGCGCAGGAGGGGAGCGCTGGCGAGCTGGAGATTGTGGGCGCGCAGGATATCGTGGGCGAGCGTGGCGCGTAACAGGATTAGGGCGTGCAGCTGTGCGCTGGCGAGTAGGAGATCGCTGGCATGCAGGAGAGCGCTGACGAGCAGGAGATCGCTGGCGTGCAGGAAAGCGCTGACGAGCAGGAGAGCGCTGACGAGCAGGAGAGCGCTGGCGCGCGGGAGAGCGCTGGCGCGCGGGTGAGCGCTGGCGCGCGGGTGAGCGCTGGCGCGCGGGTGAGCGCTGGCGCGCGGGGGAGCGCTGGCGCGCGGATGAGCGCTGGCGCGCGGGTGAGCGCTGGCGCGCGGGTGAGCGCTGGCGCGCGGGTGAGCGCTGGCGCGCGGGTGAGCGCTGGCGCGCGGGTGAGCGCTGACGAGCAGGAGATCGGTGAGAGCGCTGACGCGTTGATTCTGCAGCAGGAGCTCACTGGCGCGTTGTCCCTGGCATAGGATGTCTCTGGGTCGTTATCTCAGGAACATCAGGAGCAGTCGAGCGCTTGTGCGCAGGAGAGCGTGGGCGCACAGGGGATACCTGGCACTTAAGGGACTTGCCCACATTGTGAGCAAGCCCCTTTTGCCCCAAAGACACCGGTGCCCATTTGAAAACGGGGTGCGTGGGCGCCCACAGCGCGGCAGCTGTCAGGAACGGTGAAGGAAGGTCAGCAGGTCTGGCAGGCGGAGGAGATCGCGAACGATCTGCAGAGAGGTCCAGTGATGCAGCTGCAACGGTCAAAGTACGGAGAAGAGGATCCTCTGCGGGGTACTGCGAAAGCGAGGAGTCGAAAAGGCGCCTCCTAACTCCCTTGTGGGGAGAAGGAAGGCCTCTATGGCGAAGAGGAAGACGAGCCTTGCGTCGGATACGTCCTCTGGAGGCATCAGGAACACCATCGGCAGTCCTCTGAAGAGGAGTCTCTGATAGTGAACTCCCCCGAGGGGAAGAAACACCTGCAGGAGAGACCGTTGGACTTGACCCCTCCCTCGAAGAATGTTTGGAGGGGGGAACCAAGCCTTCAGCAACATCAGCACCCAAGGCAGAGGTTTGACCCAACTCGCCGGAAGCCTCTGCCACAACAACGTCGACGATAGACAAAGGGTCAATCTCCGCTATCACCGGCGACTGTTTGACAGCTGCTCCCAACTGGATAAGGTCAAACAGGGCTTCCCTGGAGGGCGAACCCTTAAGCCCCAAGGAAGCCCAAAGCTGCAATAAATCATCATTAGCAACATTAGATAAATCCTCCCCCAGAGGAGGAGGAGGAGGAGCTGCCTCGCTATGGGAGGCAACTCCCTCTCCCGAACCCCAAGGTCGGTCAACACAAATACGGCCTACGCTACCACTCGACGGCCTCTCGGGAGAGACCGATCGAGTGGGAGCTTCGGAGGAGGTTCGAGCAACGAAAGAAGAGTCCTTGGAGATTTCCTTCTTCAAGGAGATCCTTGAAGGAGAAAGATCCTGCTTGGACTTCTTTCGGCACCGGGAAAACCTCTCCCACTGGGAGGTAGACCACTCCCTACACTCACAACAAACTTTATCCTTATTACACCGTTGGCCCCTGCAGAACGGACACAAGGTGTGAGGGTCTGTCTCGACCGCCGACATATAGGCTAAGTCCCACAAGAGCGGTCTGGTAATCCGGGGCATTTCCGCATGATAAAGAGAGAGGTCAACTTCCAAACACACAACTGAAAGAAAAAGCAAAAAAGATTAAGGCTGTCAATACGCGAGGGTGAGAGCAGACACGTCTGTTCATCACCCGAGCCAGAAGCAAAGTGAACTAGTTCACCGGTGTGTGAGGGGGGAGGGGTAGCTAGCTACTCCTCCCCTACCCCCTCGCTACCCTCGTTAAAAATTTAATGGCTCGTCACTTCAGCTACGCCGAAGGTAATACCCTATTTAAATAGCGTGGTTTGTATTTCGGTTACGGAACAAGTGAAAATTGTCAGTCAAGTGAGGGGGGGAGTAACTTGTCCATCAAACTCACCTGCCAATATTTAACCATCTTACTAAGATTCAATGACTAAACAGGTTTGTGCAAAGGTATATCCATATAATAGACAAAAGTTTCTAATTTTCCTGGACATAAAACAGGCTTAGTGACATTTCTACCTGATGGTAGTTGATGCTGACTAGTGCTGAGAGCCCTATTCAGTCTCAGTTGTGTAGCATTCTTCACTTGATCGCTCTAACCTGGGGAGACCTGGGTGGCAGGATTTGCATGTAATAAAATATTGAAATTCTAAAAATTTCATATATGTTAATACACAATCATCAAACTTTATTGCTCATACAGTACTACAGAATAAATGACAACATTTTTTTTAGGTAATTTGTATTTTTCCTAACTATACAAACGCGAGTCCTTTAATAGCATGCTTTCAGCAAAGCTGATGTTAGATACTGCTAGGTGATGGGGAAGCTCAGGCCACCGAGCCCTCACACTAACCTTCAGCCTAGAACTTGTGGGGTGGTTGAGGCAGGTAATATAACTTAAAGGACTTAGCTTTGCATAGTTAGGAAAAATACAAATTTCTTTAAAAATTTGTAATTTGTTCCTACACGAATACAAATCCTCAACCTTTAGTAGAAGACTTTATCTTTAAAAGGGAGTAAGTCCCTTTACTGTAACTGGCAGATTTACTATCCGGGAAATATATAAGCACTGTCAACCTTCTAACACCCTCATCATAAAGATGTGACAGGTGTAAGGCTATGTCACGACCAGGAATGGTATATGGTCAAGGAGATATCTATATGCATGGAGGATATGTTGTCAGATTGTATGGTCATTATGAAAAATTAATTGCAAACATTTGACCAACTTACTTGCAAGAAAAGTTCCTCAATCATGCGACTCCCCAATATTTAATGTCCAATCCAGCAAAACTCAGTCATTCCTGCACCCCAAGGAATGGGAAGAAAGAAGGGGTAGAAGGGCCAATCAATTTAACTTATCATTTCAGACTTATGTAGCTGCCACTTGAGTTGCAGGCATCCTCCCACCAGTGAAAAAGCAGGAGGAAAGCCCCATCCTAGTGGGGGCGCCACCCATGTCCATCACCTCTACCCACTTGTCTTTTCTGCTTCTTACCTTGAAAGGGCGGTATGAAAGGTAAAGACTTCACGGTGTTCTGCCACGAATCGTCCTTAGCGGTCTTGTGCACTTACCTTGCCATAGGGGAAGTTATAGTCACTACAGGTGCTAAGGAGGTGGGACAGAATGTTATGACCCCATGAAGAAGGCATTACTGGCTTAACTTTCTCCGTTTCTCCACAACTGCCTCCACGTCCTCGAGAGGAAACAAGGACAGAGAGTTGACTGAGGAGTTACAAAGGAGAACCTCTCTCTTCGGCACCTGCTTCTGAAACCTGGAGATGATAGCATCATGCTTCTTCAGGATCCAGTCAGCCCATTGGTTTGTCATGCGTGTTATGGGCTCCACTGCTCTTGCACTTGTGAGAACAATGTTCTTACACAATACTTCATGAGATCAGAGATCCTCGGTTAATGTTAAGTAGCCGACTGTTACGGACCAGTGGTCCATCCACAAGGAAACCTGAAGGGTCACCATCAACTTCTCCATATTCAGGGTCTCCACATCTGAGAATGCCACCCACTGCGTTGCCAGCTTCTCAAAGGTTAAGCCTTGGGACAAGGCCAACAATGCCTGGTATAGTAGCAGTGGAGAATGGTAATCATCCTATACATTATAGTACTTTCTCTATCCCACGAATGGTGAAGGAAGTAGCTTCAACGATTTGCTCACTTTACGGGAATTTTTTCTCGCAGATATCTGCGAGTCTTTCTTAGCAATGTACCCAGAAGCAAACTTAGAACATTGTAGGTCCAACCGTTGTCTGTTGGCTCGAGGAGAAGAGCACAGAACATCTATGGTCATGTCTCTCCCATGCGGAGACAACTGCTGTAGGGTCCTCCAGCGGGAGAAAAACACTAAGGCGATGGTTGCATCGGAGACCTAATGAGGAGGAGACACCGAAGGGGCAATAGACTGCGTGCAATGTTTCTCCTCAACAAACTGCTAAGTCTGTCCTCCGATGGGGAACCAGGAATTACCAAGGAGGGCTACAGCAATCGAAGGACTTTTGACCTCTGAAAAGCAAAAGAAGGAGGGAAGTTACCCAGGGATGAGGCGCTGTCAAACTACTATGGGGAATGACAGTCTTCTCCTGATCCCGGGGCTAACCCACCACCACTCTTCCTGAACCGCCTTCAGAGGACGACAGGGAAGAGACGGAGGGGAGTGTTATTATTATTATCTCTAAGCTACAAAACCTAGTTGGAAAAGCAGGATGCTATAAGCCCAAGGGATCCAACAGGGGAAGAAAGAGAAGGGTGAGACTTCTTAGACATTAAGGAAGACCCCCTAAGGCAAAGAGTCCCTTCTGGCCACTCCTTGCATTCATCGCATGTTGAGGCATCCAAACATACGTGTCCTCGGAAAGAACGGCACACCTTATGAGAGTCTACCTCTAAACTACTCTACTGTACTCATAAATGTGCCGCAGGTCTTGGGTGGCACTCAAGTGCATGTCCGCATGACGAGAAATCACACAGCTGGAAAAAATAAAAAATAAAAATTGTTAGAATTTTCAAAAGTATTGTAAACAAAAGCAAAAACTGCTAAGTTTCCAGCAGAGAATAGGTTCACTCTCTGATAGCTGAAATCCAACAGAGGCCACAATGATCAGAGGGTAGGCAGTTGCCTCCCAGCTACCAGTTAAGTAATTACTTGACAGTTGTTTACACCTCGTTAAATGTTTTAACAGCCGTATTTCAGCCTTTGCTATTCTTCTACAGTAAAAAATGAAGGGTTTGCATGCATGTGGAAACAAAACGTTTTGTCTATGCCTTTTTTATATCAAACAGCTATAAATTCACTCGTCCTGACATTCTACTAAGTACAAACACTAAGCACATGAACAAAACAAACTCACATTTGCAAGAATTATCCAATACTGTACTGTGTAAGCCAAGTGCCAGGCATTTTATTACTGAAACGGATGCTTTGACCGAACGTTCAACAGTCAGCGCTCCCTCTTCGCAGGGGTTAAGTAACAGTGACAAACGCGAAAAGCAAGAATTCGTGAATTCTAGTTGGCCTGGGTTGATTCCTAGCCTAACAACTTACTGCTCAGTCAATTAACACTAAGTACTGACCAATATTGTTTTTACAGTATAAGTATTGCATTACGGTATGAACACATTTCAGTAAGTGTAAAGTACATGTACACTCATCTACATAATACTGTGGTACACATAACACTAGTCATCACCACACATAGGTAAATAATGTACTGCAACAACAAAACACTATTCTTCCTATCTAATATAACACTCGCTGATACTGTAGTGTACAGTATAGTATTGTAATATATGTACAGTACTATCACTACAGCACAGCTTAATTAGTTAAGATAACGCTCGTAAGTGTTCGCTGTTTTCAGCAAGTCACGCAGGCTGCTAAACCTCACCGTATACATAGCCTATATCTAAATTACTATAGTATACTACAGAATTTTTTATACAGTACTGTATAGTAGATAATATAACAAAAACACTACAGTAATGTAAAATAAATACAATAAAAAAATAAGAAAGAGTGTCAGTACAATACCAGTAACCATTTACGTATAAAGTTATACACGGTAAATCTGAAACATGATGCAAGTCTTTGAGCCGTCGACTGCTTAGCACATGGGGTAGCATAATGTACATATCACATTTCATACTAAAATCCCTATAAGCACACTAGATATGCACAGATTTTTTTTACATCAAAACGCAATTTTGCACAAAAAGGATCAAAGCGGGAGATACACATGCGAGTTGAGATGATGCAAGACTGAGGCCAAGTGAGCGAGAAGTGGGGTGCTGTCCTGAGTGGAGAAGAAAATTGCATGAAGGATGCTGGGTTTAAAGGAGCAAGGTCAGTTTGAAATTCAGGCCGCGTGAGTACTTATTGCGAAACTGTGAGTGTGATTTTTTATTTAATAAGTTACATGGTTCCCTGTAATGCGAACAATCAAAATCACGAAGAAAGAACCCGCGAAGAGGGAGGACCGACTGTACATATTATGAACACGATTATTTTTTGGGGGGAACACCGACTCCTTAACACGTGTATGTGATCTTAAATATTCTACATTGCAGGAGCTCCTCCTGCAAACCCGTTCATAGTTTCTTAATTTATCTTCTATGTTGAAGCTCTGCCTCCAAAACCCTGTTTACTTATTCAGTTTCTAAACAAGTATAAAAACAATGTACACAAGTTCAAATAAATACAACTCGCATGTAACCAAACAATGAATCTAAACAATTCTCACCTTATTCAAAGTCACTGAATACGAATTCCTCGGCCTCCAGAAACTATAAATTCTTTCGAGGAAGTCTATTGATAATCTCTTCTACACCTGCAGTTCTTATCCATAACTACACTTCTTGTAAACATCAAAAAATTTTGCCTAATAACACTTCACGAAACAAATAATAACCTAACGGAGATGTAAGCATTTAAATTCAAACGTGTCTAAATTTCAATCTTACGTCACAAGGTGATGGGCGAATGAACCATACTTGGAGTCAATTCTTCGTGTGACTCGACTTTATCGACCTATACATTATATATAAACACAGGTTCCCCACCTAAATTCTTTTTAAGTATTATTAAATGGGTAATAATTGCGAATTAACAAGACGTGTCCCAACCAACTGCAAACTTAACCAATGCACTAAGAATGTATACTGTACAGCTGGGTCTTCATAAAAGTTAGATTTGAACATGATATAATTTAAGACGACTGAGGCTCTAACTATCAGGAATTTTGTAAATCATGCAGGAGCTACCTGACAGATGTGCAGACCGGGCAAAACTTAGGAACTATTGGCAAGGTAACACTAAATCATAATTCGTAAATCAAAAAAATAGATTCAGAGGGTAGTTTGTAGCGCTACGGCCAAGCGTCCTAATTTGCTTATTATCGCTCCGACTGTTATCTTGTATAGAATAAAATCGTTTGGAAATGGTCTACGGATCTTAAATATGTTGTGTAAGGGGGCGTCCGGGGGGGCGCAGCCCCCCAGGGTAAGGACACGGCTTTTAGCATAGGTTAGGTGGGTTTTTTAAGTTAGCTTTTCCCGTCGTACTCGTAGGTAAGGAAACTGTTGTGTAAGGGGGGGGGGGGGTCCAGGGGGGTAAAGCCCCCCTGGGTAAGAATACGGCTTTTAGCATAGGTTAGGTGGGTTTTTTAAGTTAGCTTCTCCCGCCAAAATCGTTTTTAGAACGACGGCCACAATTCAGAATATTCCCGTTTTCTACGGGATCTGGCCGTCACCCTACAAAGGCTCCGATTCATAATTTCATATTTCATACCAAAATAAACATAATTTTTCCCTAAGAGGAAATCAAATTGACAAGTAATAAAGTTTAATTCTATCCCAACTAACTAAATGAGTTGGTGAAGTTTTACAAGTCCTCAGGGTATCATTTCAACTTAAGTAAGGCCCTGTATTATTTTCAGGTAAAGTTTTAGGAGTCTTTGTATAATGATGGACAGTACCAAGTGCATAGAACACCACCTAGCCTAAACTTCCACATTTAACCTAACTTACAAGTCGTTTCCCTAACTAGCCTACTTGGCTAACGCATGCCCTTGCGAACCCCCTTAGACTGCCGATTTCTTAGCTATCGGGTTAGAAAATAAGGGAGTCATGGGGCAGGACCATCATAATACTTACATTCCCCCAGAGAATAATCACTAACGCATGATCACACTGAGGTTTCAAAATGGTCTTATTAACTCTAACCGTGTAATTTTTCGATTGAGTCAAAATAGAACAACAAGCCTTTGTATATCATCCGCCACTTCCTCCCACGTGCATACTAAATGGACACCAACCAAGTAGGTAAGGACATAGGTTATGAACTGGCCGCTGATAGGTTAGGTTAGGTCTAGGGCTGTTCCCCGATCAGTAAGGACACAGATATCAAACTTAGGTTATGATGGAGCCTTTGTCTATCAGCGGCCAATTCATAACCTATGTCCTTACCTACTTAAATAAGGGGGGCTAACATCCCCCCTTACACTGCCGTATTCTAAGTAAGCCTTAATAATACATACAGGTGGCCGCTATCATACAAACACCCCGGTTAGGATTGTTATTGTTCCTGGTTCCTTATTGCTCACTCCGCAAAATAAGTTTGCGGGCACTCTATCTCTTTATAGATATGTGCAAAGCTTCTAAGCTTATTTTTATTATTGTTATTAAGTTTATATCATCTGTGCCTTAAATAAATTAATATCATAATGAGGTTCTCAATCTTTACTTTTATTCCCTTCTACTTTGAAATTGGATATGGTAACACCTTGCTATCATCAGTTTTGGCAACCTGTTGTGGTAATCAGTTTGGGCTTCTTAAACTCTTCTTTTATATGCATTGCCCTATCTATAAATGCAGCCAAATCCCTGCTAGGATTTTTCAGCATACCTAAACTTATTTCTACATTCTTTAGCTGTTCTAACTTTGGGCATAATAATAAATGTTCGGTAGTGTCTTCTTCCTCTTTGCACAAGTCACACAAATTGTCATCATATTTTCCCCTGAAATTTGCTTTTAAGTTGAGCATATTTAATCTTGCTTTCATCACAAGGGATGCCTTATCCAGATACATTTCTCTGATATAAGGCAGAGGGCCATTTCCTTTAATAAATCTTAATTTTTTCATTATTTTCTTTTTTTCTTCAATAGTTTCTTCTATTTTTTCTATAATTCTTTTCTTGATTTCTTTTTTCAGGGTCCTTTTCCCCCAACTTCTTATTTCTTCCACTTCCATCCCATATTTACTGCAGATTTCTTCTACGCTCTTGCTCCAGCACTTCCCATACGGGTTCTTCAACTGATCCTCAATTATCTCTCTTACTAATCTTTTTTCCTCGGAGTTTATGATGTTATGGAAGAGCATTAATTTCTTATGTTCTATACTGCAGGACACCGGCCATATTCCTGTTTCTGCAAGTATGCCCCAATATTGGTGGTGCAAGGGTAAATACATGCATGATCTATTCCAGGCAATGCATAGTTTTTCTTTAGAAACTAACCATAGGTGGCATATATAATTGTGGACAGGTCTCCATTTTCATCCTAGTGGTGTATGTATGATGTCGGCCACCCGTATGTATGATGAGGGCCGACTAAGAATACGGTATGGGGGTGTTTGTATGATAGCGGCCACCTGTATGTATTATTATAGCTAACTTAGAATACTGCAGTGTAAGGGGGGACATTAGCCCCCCTTATTTAAGTAGGTAAGGACATAGTTTATGAACTGGCCGCTGATAGACAAAGGCTCCATCATAACCTAAGTTTGATAGCTGTGTTCTTACTGACCGGGGAACAGCCCTAGATCTAACCTGACCTAGAACACTTAATACTTATCGTACAATGCAGTATAAAAAAATGCAACACGATATTGTAAATATCATATAGAGTTTGGTAAGTGATACAGATATGGGATATCAGCCTAAAATCTGATAGATAAGGTAAAAAATCTATTCAGGTGGCAGGCTGTATCGAAAGTCAGTAATGTTACGATAAATTCAGTCTTACCTGCAAAAACAGTTCATAAATCAAATCCTCGTTTACCCTATCGTCTAAATTCCCCACCCACACGACTTGGCTATCCTCTTCACTCATATTTAGAAGGTAGGAAGGTTAATTAACTCTTCTCTGATAAGGTTTAGTTACAGAAGATTGAGAAGAATAACAATCTACGTTAAATTCTACTACACAGGATGAGAACACTGGGTCACTTCACCAGCCTCTTGGATCCTCACGATTCAGTAAAGTAATGCTTCTCATTTCATTTCAATTTTGAAAGCCAAAGGTGATGGATGGGAAGAAGCTGCAGTACTTAAATCGTACCCTGAATAGGAAGAAGGAAATACTGAAAACAATTATCCTGGATATTCAAGAAAAAGAAAGAAGATGGTGGAAACAACCTGCAAAGTACTTAGAAGAATTAAGTATAGGCATCAGACAGATGAGAAGAATGAACAAGGCAGAAATAAAATCGGAAACCAGAAAGGGGGATACTGAAAAGTGGAAAGAAAAAATAGAAAGTAAAGTGAGCTTAGAAATATATAGAACGTGGAAGAAAGAAATTAAAGAAGAGTGACTTTATGACAATACATTTGCTTCAGTGATATTTTTTTAGAGCAAGAACTAATACGTTAAAACTAAATGTTGTAAATAGACACAATGGGGGGATGTAAACTATAATTTTTGTGAAAATGAGGAAGATTTGATACATTTTTGTTGTTTTGTCGGGAATATAGAAAAGAAAGGAATGCAGTAATTGATCTACAACAACCATACGAGGAAGAAATAACGAAAATAGTAGGATTATTTGTAATTACTGAAACAAATATAGAAAAGAAAAAAAAGAAGTATTAAACCTGAGTGGAGGAAAAGACAAAACAGTATAAAAAGATAAACTTTGGAGGCGCCGTTGCAAAGGCTACAATGCCTCACCCCTGAACCAGAACCTGAGCCACATTCAAATATTTCGTAGCTTTGAAAATTAATTCACAAGAGCACATTACTTAAGAAACCCAAATCATCTGTTTCTCTGCATCAGTTTTAAAATTAAACATTCGCTTAGAATAAAAAACTTACCATATTACTTCGAAAAACTTTTTTTTCAGTAGGCTACATTGGGCTGGCACAATTTATCGTACTTATGAGAAAGTATAATAAAAGGGTTCTGTTTAAATAATTGGTTTTATTATTTACCATAAAGATAGATGTGAACCTGATATAAAAGGATCGTTTTGTGAAAAAGGTAGATCTATTCCGTTAAAATGAGACCAATGATGAGATTTTAACATTTTCATAAATATAATCCTTGTATCTTGAACAGCTGTTCTTTTTACTCAATGTTTGTCTCGGTTACTTTTTAGTATTTCGTGAGATTTTAAAGTTGATTTATACCATTCTGCTGGAACCTAGAAACATGAGTGGTGGACTACCCTTAAAAATTCCCTTTTTGATATAGACGCAAAAGTTCTTTCTTAAATGAACCAGATGGCTCCGTCACTTACTGTCCAAAGGAAAAGGCATTATTAATATTATTATTATTATTAAATGCTAAGCTACAACCCTAGTTGAAAAAGCAGGATGCTCTAAGTCCAGGGGCCCCAACAAGGAAAATAGCCCAGTGAGAAAAGGAAATAAGGAAAAATAAAATATTTTATGAATAGTAACAATAATAAAAATAAATATTTCCTATTTAAACTGTAAAAACTTTAACAAAATAAGAGGAAGAGAAACTGGATAGAAAAGTGTGCCCGAGTGTACCCTCAAGCAAGAGAACTCTAACCCAAGTCAGTGTAAGATCATGGTACAGAGGCTATAGCACTACCCAAGACTAGAGAGCAATGGTTTGATTTTGGAGTGTCCTCCTAGAAGAGCTGCTTACCATAACTAAAGAGTCTCTTCTACCTTTACCAAGAGTAAGGTAGCCACTGAGCAATTACAGTGCAGCAATTAACCGCTTGGGTGAAGAAGAATTGTTTGTTACAGACGATAAAACATTAATATAAAGTAATAATGTCGGTAAAGAATCTTTAAAGTTGAGGGAAACGATCGATTTTCATTACATATCATTATTCCTGATAAAACAACAAATGTGTGTTTCAATTGATATTATCACCGCAGGAATACGATAAAAAATCATTCATCATTAGAAATGCTACGTTTGACTTATCTCTTTTCTTAAACAAGAGCCAAATGTAAAATGTAATACACACTATACATACATACACACACACACACACACACACACACATATATATATATATATATATATATATATATATATATATATATATATATATATATATATATATATATATAGGCTATATATATATATATACATATATATATATATATATATATATATATATATATATATATATATATATATATATATATATATATATCTCTGTTGTGCAAAAACCAAATAAAATAAAATATCATTAGTCCTAGCTTCCGTCTTGTCTGGCTTTTGATCAGACCACGTAATAAATGCGAAGACCCGTACTTCAAGAACACGAAATTCAAAAGTGGAATATGGTTCGGTATTTAATATCATTCGTCTTTTAAAATAAGCATAATATCTACATGTTTTCATCAATAATTTTCGCAATGTGAAATATAAACAGATTTTGAGGCGTGTCTTACTATAGTTCCACGGCATTGTTTTGTAATGTTCTCGTATGATTATTTGATGATTCAATTCTACGCTTAGGATGCTAGTGCATTTCGGGTACAAGTGTAACTTTTAGTATTGACTCGCGGTTTTACAGTCGACAGTTAAATCACGGAATATAACTCTACGGTTAAATGTATTTCTACAAGTCCTTATACATAAATGGAGTCTGATAATTGTTAGCGTATAAAGGAGCTGGGTAGTTTTGATGCAAGGAACAATTAGAAGAGGTAAATCAAACACGCGCAATGTAGATCTTACAAAATAAGACTCTCTCTCTCTCTCTCTCTCTCTCTCTCTCTCTCTCTCTCTCTCTCTCTCTCTCTCTCTCTCTCTTCGTAGACTGTATTGCATGAATTAAACATATGCAATGGTTTTCCTTCTCAATACAGAGTAAAATAAATCATGAAAAAATTGGATGTAGCCTAATGATAGAAAAAAAAATATTTATTTATTTATTATTATTATTATTATTATTATTATTATTATTATTATTATTATTATTATTATTATTATTATTATTATTATTATAGCAATAAATCGTTTAAAAAAAAACTAAAAGTAACTGATTTAAAAATCGAGCTCATATGGGGTTAGGATAGGCCTATAGATAAAACAACGAATTCAACAAAGCCAAAAGGAAACGAATAAGCAAAGCCAAATTAACATGCAAATTAACAGTCACTTTTAACGACATGCAAGACAGAAAAATTACGATAATAATGCATGGACTTTTAAAAGAATATTTTAGCAGTCTTAGACTGGCACTAATTACAGTCCATAGAGATTAGAGAAGCTGTTGCCATATTTTCTCAATTCATTTCACTATATTCCATAGAAAAGCTTTATGTTCGGATAGATGTTTCATATCTATTTAGCCACGTTGCCACATTTCCTCTTAAATTTAAATGACCTTTGATTAAAGACAGGCAACCGTCCCCTTAGTTCAGGAAATTATTATTATTATTATTATTATTATCACTTGCTAAGCTACAACCCTAATTGGAAAAGTAGGATGCTATAAGCTCAGGGGCCACAACAGGGAAAGTAGCCCAGTGAGGAAAGGAAACAAGAAAAAATAAAATATTTTAAGAACAGTAACATTGCAATAAATATATCCTATATAGACTATAAAAACTTGAACAAAGCAAGAGGAAGAGAAATTAGATTGAATAGTGTGCCCGAGTGTACCCCCAAGCAAGAGAACACTAACCCAAGACAGTGGAAGACCATGGTACAAAGGCTATGGCACTACCCAAGACTAGAGAACAATGGTTTGATATTGGAGTGTCCTTCTCCTAGAAAATGAAAAGAGGAGGAAGAAGAGGTCTAAAGGTTCTGGAATCTAGAGTAAGTTCCGAGATTAGCAGTTTCCAGTGTGGCGGGATAGAGGGATAGAGGGTAGAAGAACAGTAGATCACCTTATCACGCTGAATACTGTTATAGACTTTACTTATGACTTTAGAGTTGTTGTGGCCTGATTGGTAACGTCTCTGTCTGGTGTTTGCCAGTCGGGGGTTCGAGTCCCGCTCATCGTAAGTGCCATCAGTGTCTGCAACCTTACCATCCTTGTGAGCTAAGGTTGGGGGGTTTGGGGGAGCCTATAGGTCTATCTGCTGAGTCATCAGTAGACAGTGCCTGGCCCTCCCTGGTCCTAGCTTGGGTGAAGAGGAGGCTTGGGCGCTGATCATATAATATGGTCAGTTTCTAGAGCATTGTCCTGATTGCTAGGGCAATGTCACTGTCCCTTGCCTCTGCCATTCATGAGCGACCTTTAAACCTTTAGGAACCTCAATATGCATATGGTTAGGGGATGCAGTAAACTGTTTTGATAAATTTTGTTGGAAAGATTGTATCAAAGAATTAAGTATGATGGTAGGGAAAGATGATGTGAAGATGATATATAAATTAAATGAGAAAGCTAAAGCAATGATCATGAGTACTGTTGGATATACAGAAGATATTAAGATAGAAGGAAATGTAAAACAGGGAACAGTTTTTGGACCAAAGTTATGTTCAATTGTCTCGGATACAGTTAATTCTATAAGTGAGAAGACGATAACCTGGATAGAAACATAAGAATAGAATCCCTGATTTACGTTGATGATATAATGTTTCCTAGCAACAATATATACAAAGTAGGAAGAGCCATAAGCAACTGCGGCAGTTTAGAAGAACTAAAGAAATTTACGTTTAGCACAAATCCACACACGTCTGCGGTGTTAGAAAAAAAAGAGGTTAAAATGTGAATGGAGTAGTTAGAAATGAAAGGATAGAAACAGTTAAGGAATATAAATACGAAGGAGAATGGTACCCGGAAAAAAAGGAAACCATAGTCTCAGCATTAGTAAAAGAGAAGCAAAAATAGAATGTATGGTACAAGAAGTATGGAGACTGTAACAGAGTAGGAGATTTGGCATTACTAGTGAGAATAAAGATCTATGAGACAGTAGTAGTACCTACAATATTTGCATTTTCAAGATATAGGGAGTAATAAAAGAAAGAGAAATGAAAGAACTAGAGAGTTTACAGTACAACATTATGAAAGGAATGTTTGAAAAAGGTTGCTACCACACCATACTGGGGGCTAAGAGCAGAAACAGGAATATGGCCAGTTAGAAATAGAATCGAGTATAAAAAGATGATGCTATTCCATAACATCATAACATCAGATGTCATACGACTAGTTAAGGAGATAGTGGAAGATCAAATAAGAGAACCATATGGGGAATGTTGGGGAAAAAGTATCATAGAAATATGCAATAAATATGATATTAAAATTGAAGAAGTAAGAAAGTATACAAAGCAAGAATTCAAAACAGAAATAAAAAGTAAAGTGGCAAATCAAACCGCAGTCCAGACAGAGACTCATGTCATTGAAAATTGTCCACTTTCGTTACAGATCAGGCAGACGTATAACTTTACCACAGCTTTGGGCTTGCTAATAACCAGAACTGATTATGATATAGTATGTAAAATTGTACATGAGCTTCATTCTTTGTGTTGAATGTAACATTATTATAATGTGTAAATTTGTAATTACAGGAACTTGTTGAACGCGTATAGTTGAATTTGTTTTGTTTTTAGTTTTAGTACAATATATGAGTAATTGAAATTCATTTAGTTTGTAAAAAAAAATTGTACAAAATCTATTGTATTTAATTTTGTAATTTGGAGCAAATATTGCAAATCAAAATATAAGAAAAATAAAAGGAAAGAGAGTAGAGATGACCAAATTAAGGTTTGTGAATAGTAATGACAGAAGAGATTACATAGGAGAACTTAACACCAATGAAGCAGTAATAGTTATGAAAACAAGGTTGAATATGATAGAATTAAAAAAGAAAAAAAAAGAAACAGGAATGATAATGATAAGCTTTGTGTGTTGCGTTGGGAGGCAGAGGATACTATGGAACATATGTTTTGCTGTAATGGGTTAAGAAAATTTAGAAACAACGACATAGAAATAAGGAATTTAGAAACACCAACTAAAGATGTAGCCTGGTATATTAGAAAGGCCCTTGCAGTTAGAAGTAAAAGTATGTAAGCTGTGCTGTCTGTGTAGGAGGTAACTAATGGTAATGAATTTTCTGCAGATTGCAGCGTTTTGCGCCTACTACGCTTCTTCTACTAGTGTGCCCACAATCACAGTTTGGTGGAAAGAGCAACGAGGAACTTGGAACCTGGAACCCGTTGAAAGAGCTCTTGGAAAACGTCCAAACAGGATTTAATCAGGCCATTATTATTATTATTATTATTATCATTAGTAGTAGTAGTAGTAGTAGTAGTAGTAGTAGTAGTAGTAGTAGTAGGATGACCCGGGCACCACCCACCCATTGAGATACTACCGCTAGAGAGTAATGGAGTCCTTTGACTGCCCAAACAGTACTACATTGGATCCCTCTCTCTGGTTACGGCTCACTTTTCTTTGCCTACACATACACCGAATAGTCTGGCCTATTCTTTACAACTTCTCCTCTGTCATCATGCACCTTACAACACAGATTACCAAACAATTATTTTTCACCCAAGTGGTTAACTACTGTGGGAAAAGATGCAGACAAAGAAGAAGAAGAAGACGAAGAAGAAGAAGAAGAAGAAGAAGAAGAAAGGGTTAACTACTGTATGTAATTATTCAATGACTACTTTCCTCTTGGTAAGGGTAGAAGAGACTCTTTAGCTATGGTAAGCAGCTCTTCTAGGAAAAGGGCACTCCAAAATCAAACCATTGTTCTCTGGTCTTAGATAGTGCCATAGCAATGGTCTTTCACTGTCTTGGGGTAGAGTTCTCTTGCTTGAGGGCACGCTCGGGCCCACTATTCTATATTTCTCTTTCTCTTGTTTTTTTTTTTTCAACATTAATAGTTTATTTGTGGAAGATTTGTTGTGATGTTATTGCTGTTCTTAAAATATTTAATTTTGATTGTAAATAACTTCTCTTGTAATTTCCTTTCCTCACTGGGCTATATTCCCGATTGGAGCCCTCGAGCTCATAGCATTCTGCTTTTCCAACTAGGGTTGTAGCTTAGCAAGTAATAATAATAATAATAATAATAATAATAATAATAATAATAATAATGATGATGATAATAATAATAATAATAACAATCTGTTACCAGGACAAGCAGTAACTTCCTTTCACATTTGGAGAGAAGGATTAACAGTTTATAGAGTCAAACCACCATCACCTTGCTGTGTTATTTTGTAGACCAGCAATCATGTCACTAGCAGAAACAAAAACAATAAAGGACCTATAATGCATTTTCTTATCAAGAATGATAAGTCACTGTGAATCATTAATTCAAATTATATGTTTTTTGGGAAATGATGAATACGCAGTTTAACTGATTGCAATTCGCCCACTTTGCAGTATTCTACTTGTATTTATATCAAATTTGAAAAAAAAAGTTTAATGATGCATCAGAAACAATGGTTTAGGAGAGAGAGAGAGAGAGAGAGAGAGAGAGAGAGAGAGAGAGAGAGAGAGAGAGAGAGAGAGAGAGAGAGAGAGAGAGAGAGAGCAGTGAAGGCTAATGACAAGCAAATACGATACTATGGATTTGACTTTGCCAAGACTTTTCAGAGAACTCTAGTTTTTCTTTTTTTCTGAATGACGTAATATGGTTTTTTTTGTTTTACAAAACTAGCCAAGATTTACCGACCTCGAAGGCTCGCAGTGTGAATCATATTATATTTCACTATCTTGGATTACAGTTCTTTTGCTGCAGGCTACACTCAAGCATGCTATATTTTATGTTTCCTTGTTCCATTTCCTCACTGGGCTATTTTTTCCTGTTGCCTGTTGGAGCCCTTGGGCTTATAGAATCCTGATTTTCAGCTAGGGTTGTGGCTTAGAAAATAATAATAATAATAATAATAATAATAATAATAATAATAATAATAATGACTTAACCAAAAAAAAAAAACTTTAGACATGAACATTTTTTGCTGTACTGGTGCAAATTTCGTCTTTTGGATTTGGTCGTGAATCTCAACCAAAATGCTTAGGCCTATTGGCTAGAGGAAATGTTTGAAAAATCAAATATTTTATTCGAACATCAATAGATTTTCCTTTAATTGTGAAAAACTTTTGGGGATCAATGTTCTACGGAGTCTTTGCTTCCATTGAAATCATATTTGCCAAAACATCTTCGAACTAATTTTACGAATTTATAGCTTGAAGAATAAAAAGAGAGAGAGAGAGAGAGAGAGAGAGAGAGAGAGAGAGAGAGAGAGAGAGAGAGAGAGAGAGAGAGAGAGAGAGAGAGAGAGAGAGACTTACCTTATTGCCTTATTTTTTGTTTGGGTTCCCCCAGGTCCCTCAGTGTGAGGCACCTCGTATATCCACCAGAGAGTTGCTAATGCATCTTCCGGTGTATTTTGCATCTTCCAGTCTTGGATGGTCTGGGATGCATCTTAGGTATTTATCGAGCTTATTCTTAAACACATCTACGCTCACTCCTGATATGTTTCTTAGATGAGCTGGCAGCACATTAAATAGTCGCTGCATTATCGATGCTGGTGCGTAGTGGATTAATGTCCTGTGCGCCTTTCTCAGTTTACCTGGAATGCTTTTTGGCACTATTAATCTACCTCGGCTTGCTCTTTCTGATATTTTAAGCTCCATGATGTTTTCAGCAATTCCTTCTATTTGCTTCCATGCTTGTATTATCATGTAGCGTTCTCTTCTCCTTTCTAGACTGTATAGTTTTAAAAATTGCAGTCTTTCCCAGTAGTCAAGGTCCTTAACTTCTTCTATTCTAGCAGTATAGGACCTTTGTACACTCTCTATTTGCGCAATATCCTTTTGGTAGTGTGGGTACCATATCACATTGCAGTACTCGAGTGTACTACGTACATAAGTTTTGTAAAGCATAATCATGTGTTCAGCTTTTCTTGTTTTAAAGTGTCTGAATAACATTCCCATTTTTGCTTTACATTTAGCCAACAGTGTTGCTATTTGGTCGTTGCATAACATATTCCTATTTAAAATTACACCAAGGTCTTTAATTGCTTCCTTGTTTGTGATTGTCTCATTATTAGGTCCCTTGTATGCATACACCATTCCTTCTCTGTTTCCATAATTTATTGATTCGAATTTATCGGAGTTAAATACCATCCTATTTATCTCCGCCCATTCATATATTTTGTTTAGATCTCTTTGTAGTGAGTTCCTATCTTCATCACAAGTAAGAGAGAGAGAGAGAGAGAGAGAGAGAGAGAGAGAGAGAGAGAGAGAGAGAGAGAGAGAGAGAGAGAGAGAGAGAGTACATTATTAATGATTCTTGTAAGAATTCAGCAACTCGAAATAACGTCTGTCATGTTACATGTTACTTACTTTACCAGCCACCCGTTGAGATACTACCGCTAGAGAGTTATTGGGTCCTTTGACTAGTCAGACAGTACTACATTGGATCCCTCTCTCTGTTACGGCTCATTTTTCTTTGCCTACACATACACCGAATAGTCTGGCCTAGTCTTTCCCCATTCTCTTCTGTCCTCATACACCTGACAACACTGAGATCACCAAACAATTCTACTTTGCTCTAGAGGTTAACTACTGCAATGTACTGCAGCATATTTGAAAGCTCTGGAACCCAAAGTAGACCTACATCTTGGCTCTAATAACTTGAAACCATCTGTAACTATTCTCGTGTCGACATGATTTGTTGGCTGCACGATATGTAGCATTTCTATTAGATATTTTGGATGTCCGGTTCTAATAACTTGGTGGGTTATTGTACGTATTCTATCTAGCTCGAATAGACAGCTAGTGTAAATAGAATAATAATAATAATAATAATAATAATAATAATAATAATAATAATAATAATAATAATAATAATAATAATAATAATTATTATTATTATTATTATTATTATTATTATTATTATTATTATCATTATTATTATTATTATTATGTTGGAGCTCTTGGGCTTATAGCATCTTGGTTTTCCAAATAGGATTGTAGCTTAGCTAATAATAATAATAATAATAATAATAATAATAATTATTATTATTATTATTATTAGCTAGCTACAACCCTAGTGGAAAAGCAAGATGCTATAAGCTCAAAAGCCCCAACAGGGAAAATAGCCCAGTGAGGAAAGGAAATAAACGATATGAAAAATAATGAACAATTAAAATAAAATATTTTTAAAACAGTAACATCAAAACACATATTTCATATATAAACTATAAAGAAGCGTATGTCAGCCTGTTCAACATAAAAGCATTTGCTACAAGTTTGAACTTTTGGAGTTTTCCCGATTCAACTACCCGATTAAGGAAGATCATTCCACAACTTGTTCATAGTTGGAATAGGAGTGATCCTTTATCGAGATAGGATACATTTTTATCAGCCTTGGTCCTCTGTTGATTATGTTTTGTAAGTTCTTAAGTTGCACTTTGGGTAGACTGGATGATGGAGTTGCAGTAGGCAATTATAGTAGTATCACAGTTTATCACAAGTTTCTTTACATAATAATCATCCAGGTACTTCTCCATAAAAAAACAATGTTTCTAAAATGACATCCCGCGGTTTTTACATTATTTATAAGAGCAATGAGACATTAAACCGAAAATATATAAGAATCTCTATACCAGGAAAACTAAGGAAGGCACACAGGACATTAATCCACTACGCACCAGCATCGACAATGCAGCGACTATTTAATGCGCTGCCAGCTCATCTAAGAAACATATCAGGAGTGGGCGTAGATGTGTTTAAGAATAAGCTCGATAAATACCTAAGATGCATCCCAGACCATCCAAGACTGGAAGATGCAAAATACACCGGAAGATGCATTAGCAACTCTCTGGTGGATATACGAGGTGCCTCACACTGAGGGACCTGGGGGAACCCAAACATAGAATAAGACAATAAGTCTCTCTCTCTCTCTCTCTCTCTCTCTCTCTCTCTCTCAAATCCTAAAAACTAGATTTAACCATCTGTGCATACCTAGAGTTCTCAATACAAGAGGTCAGACGCTTTCACTAATTCGTCATAATCATCTCCTACGCCTATTGACGCAAAGGGCCTCGGTTAGATTTCGCCAGTCGTCTCTGTATTTGAACTTTTAATTCAATACTTCTTCATTCATCATATCCTACTTCGCGCTTTATAGTTCTAAGCCATGTAGGCCTTGGTCTTCCAATTCTTCTAGTGCCTTGTGGAGCTCAGTTAAACGTTTGATGAACTAATCTCTCTTGGGGAGCGCGAAGGGCATGCCCAAACCAACTCCATCTACCCCTCATCATGATCTCATCCACATATGGTACTCGAGTAATCTCTCTTATAGTTTCATTTCTAATCCTGTCCTGCCCTTTAACTCCCAATATCCTTCTGAGGGCTTTATTCTCAAATCTACTAAATTTATTGGAGATTGTTTCTTTGTCATACCATGACTCATGTCCATAGAGTAACACCGATCTCACTAAACTGATATATTATCCTACCCAAAATATGTGAGAGATTCCTATGAACGTCAAACCAATAATAGTCCTAGTCCTACACGATTCCTAGATGTTAAAGATGAATATATGTCATATCGATAAAAAAAAGTTCCCAACCATAGTTACCCGCGAGGAACTCATAAAAAAAACATTCCTTCGACCAATGCTACCGTAAACTTTTATGAATGAGTGTCAATTGAGTTACGCAATGCGCAAGGAGACTCGGCTTACACCTCATAGTGCCAACTGTGCCATTGCTGTTGTGGACTTTGGGATCAGGCCCGGCGAGCCAGAAGTTATCACAGTCAGGAAATTTTTTTTGTATTTTTTTTTTTAATGCGCATGTGCTGCTAGTGTAAACAAGCGTGCCGTTTTTCAAGTTTGTTTACACCAGCAACGCATGCGCATTTAGCGTTTCGATTTCTGGGCCTGTGGCTCCTATGAACGGGTGCGGCAGCCGCGCGAACTCTCGAAGGGGTCAGTACGCGTAGAACTTTTGTGAGGAGAGGTGTACTTCGTGCGTGGGCTGAAGGGACTTGACTGACTTTATTTTACCGCCAGAACGTTGTTATTTTTTTCTGTGCCGTTTATTGTTCAAGATAAACAATTAGTTTGAAATACCCTACTCCGCCATAACTACCCGTATTCTGTGGAGTGGAAAATATTTGAGACAAGTAAGTGAAAACTTGAAATTTCTTGAGAAAGCATTTTTATTCACTGGCAACCTTTAGAATTGAAAATAATAGTGACACAATACTTAAAAAAAGTGTTGTTTTCTTTTATTTGACTATTCTATCTTAATTCTATTCCTCTTGTTTTGTAAAGTTTTTTATAGTTTATATAGGAGATATTTATTTTAATGTTGTTGCTCTTCTTAAAATATATTATTATTCTTCGTTTCCTTTCCTCACTGAGCTATTTTCCCTGTTGGAGCCCCTGGGCTTATAGCATCCTGCTTTTCCAACTAGGGTTGTAGCTTAGCAAGTAATAACAATAATAATAATAATATCAGCATCCTAAACATAAATGTATAACAATGTATACATCCTCATCATACATGCATATACGAATATACTTAATCAATAGACCGTAAATAGATGAAAAAATATAAAGCAGAATCAGATATACTACTGTAGATGATGCTCACATCAAGACTTTGTGATAGGTACATAAATTAAGAAATGATTTATATACGCAACTTAAGTTCGTAATTAGTTTCACCTAAATTAGATGATAATTATATTCTCCTCCAATTTATGTAAAAAATGAAGACAGTATATTCCGCATCAAGACTATAACAAGCACCCACTAGACACGAGAAAGACTGAACATATTAAGACATACTATATAGCAAGCTCCCACTAGACATGAGTAAGACTGAAGATATTAAGGCCTTCAAGAAGAAGTTGAAGACTTTTGTTATATAAATGCTTAGATAATCTTGAAAATTAATGCTGAATGTGTGTGATACTCTAAATACCTAAGAAATAATATGACAAACAGATCTTGTAGGTCCTGTAGGATATAGGGTTTCAACTTGTGATAGGACTAGGAAAAGAGTCCTTTGAGTAAAGTATAAAGTTAAGTAAGTAAAGTAAACCCACAAGTGAGCTTTAAAAATGGGCAAAAATTCTGACAGTGAGATTATCAAATTTACTTATTAATGGTATAGGAAATATATAAATATTAGGCTCGTAACTCAATTGGCACTTAACTTTTATATCAACATTGACGATGTTGCTAACGATAATAATCATGATCACCAGCAAGTTAATAACAATATGATTAGCCAAATTAGCATATAATGTTATCAGTATTCGATTAGATACTTTTAAATTAGATTTTCTGCTTGTAAATATCTAATGACACACACACATAATATTTATATATATATATATATATATATATATATATATATATGTGTGTGTGTGTGTTTTTTCAAAAAGGCCCATAAAAGAAACACAGGAAATATGTTTCTTTTATGGGCCTTTTTGAAAAAAACATGTTAAACTGTTCGATTACAGTTATAAGTAAGATATATATATATATTACATATATATATATATATATATATATATATATATATATATATATATATATACATATATATATATATATATATACATATATATACATCTCATCAGCTGCTACTATTCCACTGCAGAACAAAGGTCTCAGACATGTCCTTCCACTTGCTTCTGTTTATGGTCTTTCTATATATATATATATATATATATATATATATATATATATATATATATATATATATATATATATATTTATATATGCATATATATATATATATATATATATATATATATATATATATATATATATATATATATATATGGTAGGGATAGTAGAGACTCCTTTAAGCGAAGGACACTCCGAAATCAAAACGTGGCGTTTAATACTGCACTTGGCAGGGGTAGAAGAGACTTTTTTAAATATCGTAAGCAGCTGTTTTATGAGAAGAGCACTCCAAAATCTAACTATTGTTCTCTGGTCTTGTGTAGTGCCATAGCCCCTAAACCATGGTCTTCCACTGTACTGGTTTAGTTCTCTTGCTTGATGGTACACTCATGCACAATTCTATTCGTTTTCTTATTTCCTTTCCTCACTAGGTTATTTATCCTGTCGGAGCCCTTGGGCTTATAGCATCCTGCTTTTCCAACTAGGGTTGTAGCTTAACTAAATATAATGATAATATTCGTGGGTAGTGCCAGAGCATCAGTACATTTGTCTTCCACTGTCTTGGGTTAGAGTTCTCTTGCTTGAGGGTCATATAGTCACACTATATCTTTTTCTCTTCCTCTTTTTTTTTTTTAAACAATATGTCTACCAGGCTTAATAGAAGGGCAATGGATGCCTGGTGGTTTACTAAGAGGTATTCCTTTTCAAAACCACCGTTACTGACCTACCTTAAGTTGAAGTGGCTATTCTGTAGAGCGCCTTGCATAGTGTTTTGGCTCTGCCAAGATGACCTATTTTATCAGACATTTAGTGTTCTAGTTTATAAGTCATATTTGTATTTTCTATGTATATAGTCGATTACTTACTGTTTGTGTTATCTTCATTATGATGAAACCTATTCATTGTATTTAATTCTTATTCGATTGGGAGATATTGAGCAAAATCCAGACTCCAGTGCGTCCAAAACTTCGCCAGTGAAATCTAGTGTACAGCAATATTCATGCATTACGTGGTAAGATTAGAGACCTTACAGTTGCCTCCAAATAGTATATTCTATTATGTTCAGAAACTCTTATTTATCAAAAGATGCACTCGTCTGAGCTGCTTATTGCATCTTTTAAGAAACCAATATTAGAGTCCTTACAGTTGCCTCCAAACAGTATGATACTCTATTATGTTCAGAAACTCTGGTTTGTCAAAAGATACATTCGTAAGAGTGGCTTATTCCAGGTCTTGAGAAACCAATATTGCATTTGCAGATGATAATACTTTGCAGCAATTCCATCTCCCGAATGTAGACCTGTGGTTGCTGAATCTCTTAAAAGAGATCTATCTAAAACTATTGGATGGTGCAAATTATGGGGTATAAAGTTGATTCCTGGCAAAACTCAAAAAATGAGATGCTACCACTAGAGTTATGGGGTCCTTTGAATGGCCAGACAGTACTACAGTGGATCCTTCTTTCTGGCTACGGTTCACTTCCCCTTTGCCTACACATACACCGAATAGTCTGGCCTATTCTTTACATTTTCTCCTCTGTCCTCATACACCTGACAACACTATGATTATCAAACAATTCTTCACCCAAGGGGTTAACTACTGCACTGTAATTGTTCAGTGGCCACTTTCTTCTTGGTAAGGGTAGAAGAGACTCTTTAGCTATGGTAAGCAGCTCTTCTAGGAGAAGGACACTCCAAAATGAAACCACTGTTCTCTCGTCTTGGGTAGTGCTATAGCCTCTGTACCATGGTCTTCCACTGTCTTAGGTTAAGAGTTCTCTTGCTTAAGGGTACACTCGAACACACTATTCAATCTTATTTCTTTCCCTCTTATAATTTTCAAGTTTTTATAGTCTATATATAATAGATGTACTTTAATGTTGTTATTATTCTTAAACTTCTCTTGTAGTATATATCTTTATTTCCTTTCCGCACTAAGCTATTTTCCGTTTGAGTTCTTTGGCTTATAGCATCCTGTTTTTCCAACTAGGGTTGTAGCTTAGCAAGTAATAATAATAATAATAGTAATAGATCTATCTAAAACTATTGCATGGTGCAAATTATGGAGCATGATGTTGATTCCTGGTAAAACTCAAAATATGATTGTAAGAAGACCAAGGGAAATGGCTCCTTCAACACCCAAATCTTTGCACTGATATCTCTTTAACTATATACAATGTATCTAAAATTCTGGGAGTGATTTTAACTGCAAAATTATTGTTGGGAAAGTCTTTTGAGATTTCTGGCGATCAATCTATCCTGGGGGATATTTTTAAATTCTTTTATTCGATCATGTTTTGAGTATTGTTCTTCTGACTGGTCTTCAGCTACTGACTCTCATCTTAATTTGTTACTATTATTATCATTATTACTTGCTAAGCTACAACCATAGTTGGAAAAGCAGGATGCTATAAGCCCAGGGGCTCCAACAGGGAAAATAGCCCAGTGAGGAAAGGAAAAAATGAAGAATAATATATTTTAAGAAGAGTAACATCAAAATAAAGTGGCCACTGAACAATTACAGTGCAGTAGTTAACTACTTGAACAAAGAAGAATTGTTTGGTAATCTCAGTGTTGTCAGGTGTATGAGGACAAAGGAGAATAGGTAAAGAATAGGCCAGACTATTCGGTGTGTGTAGGCAAAGGGAAAATGAACTGTAACCAGAGAGAAGGATCCAATGTAGTACTGTCTGGCCAGTCAAAAGACGCCGTAACTCTCTAGTGGTAGTATCTCAACGGGTGGCTGGTGCAGGACAGGAAATTACGGTCTATTAAATTTCTTATTCCTGGTCTGCAAGTTGCATAAGGTTTTTTTTTTCATAATTCTGACCATCCTTTGCACTCGGGTCTTTCCAAACTGTACAATCCTGCACATAGTACCAAGTAAGTATACAAATTTTTTTTAATGAGGCGCATTTGCACTGACTCGCAGTGGTGGCCTTTTAGCTCGGAAAAGTTTCCTGCTAGCTGATTGGTTAGAATTTTGTCCAACCAATCAGCTATTAGGAAACTTTTCCGAGCTAAAAGGGCACCCATGCGAGTCAATGCAAATGCGCCTCATTAAAAAAACTGAGTATAGTATTGAACTTTCTCTATCATAAAGCTCAATACTGCACAGTATTACAGAAGCTTTATTCCAGCTGTGACCAGATTGTGGAATGATTTTCCTAACCTGGTGGTTGAATCGGTGGAACTTTAGAAATTCAAACCTGTTGTAAATACATTTTTATTGAACAAGTTGACACAAATGTCATTTCTTATATCATATATAACTAGTATGTTTTCATACTATTACAGATTTTAATATATCTTACATTTTCTTATTATTTATAATATATGGTCTATTTGCTATGTCTCTATTTTCATTTCGCACTGGTCTGCTTTCCTTGTTAGAGGCCTTGGGCTTGTAGCATCTTGCTACTTTTCCAAGTAGGGTTGTAACTTGGCTATTAATAGTAATAATGTATATATATATATATATATATATATATATATATATATATATATATATATATATATATATATATGTGTGTGTGTGTGTGTGTGTGCAATTTAAATTAAGCATTGTAATATTCACCAAGAATTTTAGATATTGTCGAGACCATATCCCATGAGAGAGAGAGAGAGAGAGAGAGAGAGAGAGAGAGAGAGAGAGAGAGAGAGAGAGAGAGAGAGAGAGAGAGAGAGAGATTCTTAACGACTAACCGAAGTCAAACAAAATGGATAAAGGCTATTTTTTAAAATATCCATTATTTTCATTCATCCTCAAAAATGAAAGACTACAAAGGTATAATAATCATATATTCATAAAGATTATGATACCAAGGAAAAACACCTTATAGTCAATTTTTTTTAGTGAGGCAGATTAGCACCAACTTGCAGGGGTGCCCTTTTAACTCGGAAATGTTTCCTTATAGCTGATTGGTCGAAAGTATTTCTATCCGAATACTTCCGACCAATCAGCTATCAGGAAACTTTTCCGAGCTAAAAGGGCACCTCTGCGAGTCGGTGCAAATCTGCCTCACTAAAATAGATACTAAAGATAAGCACCCTAGACCCACGGTCTAGAAATGTCGTTTGTAAGCAAGGCAAAGGCCGCCCGTTGAGATACTACCACTAGAGATTTATGGGGTCCTTTGACTGGTCAGACAGTACTACATAGGACCCTTCTCTCTGGTTACGGTTCTTTCCCTTTGCCTACACAGACACTGAATAGTCTGGCCTATTCTTTACAGATTCTCCTCTGTCCTCATACACCTGACAACACTGAGATTGCAAAACAATTCTTCTTCACCTAAGGGGTTAACTACAACAATGTAATTGTTCAGTGGCCACATTCCTCTTGGTAAGGGTAGAAGAGACTCTTTAGCTATGGTAAGCAGCTCTTCTAGGAGAAGGACACTCCAAAATGAAACCATTGTTCTCTCGTCTTGGGTAGTGCCATAGCCTCTGTACCATGGTCTTCCACTCTCTTGGGTTAGAGTTCTCTTGCTTGAGGGTACACTCGGGCACACTGTTCTATCTGGTTTCTCTTCCTCTTGTTTTGTTGAAGTTTTTATAGTTTATGTAGGAAATATTTATTTTAATGTTACTATTCTTAGAATATTTTATTTTTCCTAATTTCCTTTCCTCACTGGGCTCTTTTCCCTGTTGGGGCCCTTGGGCTTATAGCATCGTGTTTTTCCAACTAGGGTTGTGGCTTAGCATTTAATAATAATAATAATAATAATAATAATAATAATAACAATAGACCGAGACCAGAGTTCAGACGTGTTTGTGGTTCGAACATCCAACATTTCGGTCCTGTCATTCGTAGAGATTATTCCTTCCGATCCATTAATGCCCTGTGGCCTGTCTGTGGCTGTCGTAAGAAGCCTGGCTTTCTAGTTTGTTCATACCGAGTCTTATTCAATGGTTTCACGGCTGTCAGACGAAAGGTTTAACGTCAGTTCGAGTGTATTGGATTATTCGGTGGAACTTCAGAGGCTCAATTTTTTTGTATAAATAAATTCTTTTCTGTTGAACGGGTTGACATAAGTCTCGTTCTATAGTTTATATATGACTGATCTATTTAATAGTTGTTACTGATCTTGATATATTTTATAATTCTTATTCATTACTAACATATAGTTAATTATTTTACTATTATCTCCTTGTCTCGAATGTTTTCCCCGTTGGACCCCTTTGGCTTGTAGCATCCTGCTTTTCCAAACGGTGATGTAGTTTGGCCAGTAATAATAATAATAATAATAACTATTAAAATATGATATTTCGTTTGCGTTTTGCTTTTATTGATAACTGGTGTAGTGATTCTCTCTCTAAAGAGACGAATGAATGATATTTGTAAACTCAGCTACGAGCCGTAGAAAGGCAACATTCACGATCAGTACCCAAATCTTCTAACACCTAAAACAGGTGAAAGATGAATGATATTATTAGAGCAATTCAATTTACAGGAATTATTTCTGATACCACTCAGTAAGTTTACTTTCAGTAATATATGAAATATTTACAAAGATCATGTTAGGACGAATAGAAAGACAGTTAGAGAGAAAGCAGGCTTGAGAAATGGGCATTCAACAACTGACCGTATTATTATTATTATTATTATTATTATTATTATTATTATTATTACCTGCTAAGCTACAAGACTAGTTGGAAAAGCAGGATGCTACAATGTAATTAACTAGCTAATAGAAAAATCAACAGAGTATGCCAAATCACATGTATGGCACTATAGAAATTGAGAAAACTTTTGATTCTGTCAAAAGCTCAGCAGTAATGAAAGACCTTCACAGACAAGGAATAGATGAATCTTATGTTAGAATACTTGAAGATATCTATACAGGAAGTCGATAATACAAAAACTACATAAAGATAGTGAGAAAATCCCGATTGATAAAGGAGTTAAACAGGGAGATCGCATTTCTCCTAAATTATTCACAGAATGATTAGGAGAAGCCTTTTAAACCTAGATAGGAAAAATGTAGGAATTAACATTAACAACTTAAGATATAATACTTAGTCCACTCTGCTACCATAAACACACACACACACACACACACACAGACACACACACACACATATATATATATATATATATATATATATATATATATATATATATATATATTACTTGCTAAGCTACAACCCTAGTTGGAAAATCAAGATGTTATAAGCCCAGGGGCCCCAACAGGGAAAATAGCCCAGTGAGGAAAGGAAACAAAGAAAAATAAAATATTTTAAGAACAGTAACATTTGAATAAATATTTCCTAAATAAACTATGAACTGTATATATATATATATATATATATATATATATATATATATATATATATATATATATATATATATATATGTCAATTAATTAATACATGAGCCTTAATTACAAAGCTTCACATTAATCTAATTTACGTAACTCACTACAACTGATAACACGTTTCCTCTCAACCAGCTATCACTAACGGATATTGAAAACCACTCACACCCTCATTAACACGTCTTGCGCTACAATTTCATTTATTTTATTTTATTAATACTAGCCAATCTTCACCCCTAATTGGAAAGGTAGAATGCAATAATCCCGAGGGCATATGAAGAAAGGGAATAGAATTGGATGATAAATCACAATACTATGATGAAGCAATTAACAGCCTTAGATTGAGATGAGAGAAAACCTGTGAACTGTGATTCAATATAGCCCGGGTGAAAGGTGTGTAGGCCGAGCGCCTAAATATTCAGTACAAACACTTTCACTTGATTGGGTTATTATTATTATTATTATCATCATTATTATTAAATAGCCAAGCTACAACGCTAGTTGGAAAAGCAGAATGCTGTAAGCCCGAGGACTCCAACAGGGAAAATATGCCCAGTAAGGAAAGGAACAAAGGAAATCACAAGAAAAGTAATTAACAATTAAAAAAAAATCTTTAAAACAGTAACAACATTGTTGTTGTTATTATTATTATTATTATTATTAAATGCTAAGCTACAACCCTAGTTGAAAAAGCAAGATGCTCTAAGCCCAACATGGAAAATATCTCAGTGAGGAAAGGAACAAGGAAAAATTAAATATTTTAAGAATAGTAACAACATTAAAATAAATATTTCCTATATAAACAATAAAAACTTCAACAACACAAGAGGAAGAGAAACTAGATAGAACAGTGTGCCCGAGTGTATCCTCAAGCAACAGAACTCCACCCCAAGTCAGTGGAAGCCCATGGTACAGAGGTTATGGCACTACCCAAGACCAGAGGACAATGGTTTGATTTTGGAGTGTTCTTCTCCTAGAAGAGCTGCTTACCATAGCTAAAGTCTCTTCTACCCTTATCAAGAGGAAAGCAGCCACTGAACAATTACAGTGCATTAGTTAACATCTTGAGAGAAGAGGAATTGTTTGGTAATCTCAGTGTTGTTAGGTGTATGAGGACAGAGGAGAATGTGGAAAGAATAGGCCAGTCTATTCGGTGTATGTGTAGCAAAGACTAAATAAGCCGTAACCAGAGAGAGGGATCAAATGTAGTAGGCCTGCTATCTGGTTAGTCAAAATGCCTAATAATGATCATAATATGTTATTCAAGAAGTTTTATTCCAGCTGAGACCAAACTGAAGATTATATTCGTAATTATATAGTTGAATTAGTTGAACCTCAAAAGTTCAAATGTTTTTCTGTTGAGCAGGTTGACACAAATCTCATTTTATAGTTTTTTTATGTTGCTTATCTGTTAATCTGTTATTCAATTTAATAAGCTCTATCTTTGTAATTATCTTTTGTAGTTTATTCTTTAATCATAAAGTTTAGCTAATAATAGTAATGATAACATGATACATCTGCCCAACAGCTGTGATTCTCAGATTTGATTAATTTGTTACACAGACAATTATTGAATCAGGAGGCCCAGGTTCAGTTTGAATGTGTCCAATTTTCTCAGCACAAAGAGAATAAAGCAAAACGAATGTTGAAGGTAAGGGTGGCCGAATGTTCCAGCTGAGAGGAACAATGCTCTCCCATTTAAGCGGGAGCATCCACCCATTGGAGGCTTAGACCTAATCCTTGAACCACAGAAGTCCTGTACGAACAGTCCTATAACTCTAGTCCTATTGTAACAAACAATGGTTTCTGGTTAAATACAATGGGCGGTTACATCCTAAATACGATGTACATTGACACAAAAACGGGTATTACAATACTTCGAACCTCAAAAGTTCAGACTTGCAGCGAATGTTTTTACATTGAACAGGCTGACACAAGTCTCTTTTTTTATAGTTTTTGATGAATAATCTATTTTAGTGTTGTTACTGCTATAATTGTTCATTGATTCTCGTGTAGTTTACTTATTTCCTTTCCTCACTGGGCTATTTTTCCCCCGTTGAAGCCCTTGGGCTTATAGCATCCTTGCCTTTCCAACAAGGGTTGTAGCTTACCTAGTAATTCTAATACTACTACTGCGCTTGAGAGAGAGAGAGAGAGAGAGAGAGAGAGAGAGAGAGAGAGATTCCTGCTGGAAGCTGTCTGTCCAAAAGACCCATAAATCAAGTTGGTTGAGAAATATGGGCACCTAATGAATGACCCACTGCGGGATGGGCAGGACACATGTGGCTAAGGTCCGTTACCGGGTTGGGAATGCTAAGCTGAGCGATCGCTGTATTGTTTCTCACAAAATAATTCTGGGTAATTCATCTCTCTCTCTCTCTCTCTCTCTCTCTCTCTCTCTCATTTACAAATTCCAAACGCATATTTATTGTGAATATTGAAGCTTAACGGTAAGTAAAGTAGGAATTGCAAAGAAAATTCTCTTAAAAGATCATAGACCCATACAAGAGTTAAATGATCTCTCTCTCTCTCTCTCTCTCTCCTCTCTCTCTCTCATTTACAAATTACAAACACGCATATTTATTGTGAATATTGAAGCTTAACGAAGAGTCAAGTCGGAATTGCACAGAAAATTTACTTAAAAGATCATAGACCCATAAAAGAGTTAAATGATCTCTCTCTCTCTCTCTCTCTCTCTCTCTCTCTCTCATTTACAATTTCCAAACGCATATTTATTGTGGACATTGAAGCTTAACGAAGTCATGTAGGAATTGCAAAGAAAATTCACTTAAAAGATCATAGACCCATAAAAAGTTAAATGATCTCTCTCTCTCTCTCTCTCTCTCTCTCTCTCTCTCTCTCCTTTACAAATTACAAACAGGCATATTTATTGTGAATATTGAAGCTTAACGAAGAGTCAAGTAGGAATTGCAAAGAAAATTCACTTAAAAGATCATAGACCCATAAAAGAGTTAAATGATCTCTCTCTCTCTCTCTCTCTCTCTCTCTCTCTCATTTACAAATTCCAAACACGCATATTTATTGAATATTGAAGTTTAACTAAGAGTCAAGGAGAAATTGCAAAGAAAATTCACTGATGGGATCATAGACCCATAACATGGAGTAAAATGATCTCACAGACTTTATAAAAAAAAACTTGGAGAGCTATAATTAGGAAAGACCAAGAAGGCTAGGAATGTCCTTCTTCATCCTGCCAGCAGCAGGATGAAGCAGGAGGGCCAGATGCAGCCTTGCACCGTGTGATGAAATACAGGATATCTCCGAGCGCAAGTCAAGGACCGGAATGTAAACAAACAAGATGGTTCTGCTATCACCTCTCTAATATGGCGCTCGCGAGCAATTACTCGCTCTTCTTATGTTTCACTTATGTTCCGTTGTGATACGTGTTTTCGATGGGAATTATTGGCAGTGTGGAGCCGGTAACGTTTGTAGTAACAGTAACTCTATATTATTATTATTATTATTATTATTATTATTATTTCAATGTTACTGTTCTTAAAATATTTTAATTTTTCTTTGTGTCCTTTCCTCTCTGGACTATTTTCCCTGTTGGAGGCCCTGGGCTTATAGCATCCTGCTTTTCCAACTAGCAAATAATAATAATAATAATAATAATAATAATGGTGTTATTATTATTATTATTATTATAAGCTAAGCTACAACCCTAGTTGGAGAAGCAATTTTGCTTTATAAGTCCTAGGGCTTCAACAGGGAAAATAGCTCATTGAGGAAGGGAAACAAGGAAATAAACAAACTACAAGAGGCGTAATGAACAACCAAAATAAATTATTTTAAGAATAGTACTAAGAATTATTTCTTTCCTATATAAACTAAATATGGATATTAATTAATATTCTGGTTATTTTAAGAATTGAGTTTAACTACGTTAAATGTTCCGATATTACCGATGTGATTATTATTATTATTATTATTATTATTATCACAAGCTAAGCTACAACCCTGGTTGTAAACGCAGGATGCTATAAGCCCAAGGGCTTCAACAGGGAAAAAATAGCCTGGGTTTTTAAGAAAATTGAATGTTTAGCTTACTAAAGAACGCAATTATACCTCAACAAGGAGAAACTTGAGAGAGAGAGAGAGAGAGAGAGAGAGAGAGAGAGAGAGAGAGAGAGACCAAATTGAACCATAGATATTTTTCGCTAATTGTATCATAGTCTATTTAAAGAAGTTAAATGCAAACAAACTGATCAATTTATAACCGAAAATTTATAGTCGAAAAAAAAGCCTTCGAATCGTTTAAAAATCCGTAGGCCTAAAGAGAGGCTGTTAAAGAGAAATGTCATTTCTATAGGCATAGGCCTATAAATCGAGTGGTTTGTTTTTTCATAGATTAAACCGCTTACAGAGCTGTTTAAAGAGCGAGTACATAAACATGGGCATGAAAATAATCGATGTAAGCCTATCAAATGGAATTTCCAAGGCAGGCCTAAGCGGTCTTGAGAAAGATCTAGTGAGGATTTGGAGATGGCTAAGCAAGGTATACATTTATTTCCTGGATACTCTCTCTCTCTCTCTCTCTCTCTCTCTCTCTCTCTCTAAATGCCATTCACATTTGTCTTAAAATATCAATTTACCAGAACCTTATTTACATTAACGTTCTAAAAACCATTTGTCAAAATAAATTCAACTTATTATAAATTTCGTTTATATATTTTCATATATTAAATCACAAATACATTACAATATCGAATTCATTTCACTATGGGAAAAATTCCTCACACGATAAAAAGTGCATCTACCCTTGGCATGATTCGAACCTATATTATTATTATTACTAATAGCTAGGTTACAACCCTAGTTGGAAAAGCAAGATGCTATAAACCCAGGGGCTCCAACAGGGAAAAATAACCCGGTGAGGAAAGAAAACAAGGAAGTAAACTATATAAGAAGTAATGAAAAATTAAAATAAAATATTTTCCTAAAAAAAGATTAACAAGATTAAAACAGATATTTCATATAAATACTATAAAAAGACTCATGTCAGCCTGTTCAACATAAAAACATTTGCTGAAAGCTTGAACTTTTGAATTTCTATTGATTCAACTATAGACTTATTTACAGTATATTTGAAATTAGTAATATTACAAGTGTTGGGTACAATATATATATATATATATATATATGTGTGTGTGTGTGTGTATGCGTGTGTATATATACACATATATACATATATATATATATATATATACATACAAACATATATATACATACATATATATATATATATATATATATTACACACATATATACATACAAACATATATATGTATGTGTATATATAAATATATATATATGTATGTATATATGTGTGTATATATATATATATATATACATATATTTATTTATATCTATATATATATATGTATGCATATATACAGTATATATATATATATATATATATAAACTCAGCAGATAGCAGACGCCTCATTCAAAGGGAGGCCTTAAAATTTTACAACAGCAGTTTCTCCGTGAAAGCCATACTATGTAAATCCAAGGTTCTCTTATAGGCCTCGGTTAACGAACCTAGAAAAAAAAAAACACGTCGGACAGACACAAAGCCAATAAATGACACGTATAAACTCAATCTCACCTCGACCGGAAATTCAAAATAAATACACTAGAGGCAAAATAAATATTTTACTGACCTGAATTCGGTTTTTTTTTTTTTTCTCTCGTGTTCGTGTTGGCCGATATTGCTGTATGGTATAAGATGTGTGTACTGTTATTTTGATTTAGGGGATAAACCTATGAACGATGATAATTACTTAACGAAGATCTATAGTATATCACTATAATAATAATAATAATAATAATAATAAAAATAATAACAATGCTAATAATAACAACAATAACAACAGACAGTTAAAATGATAAAAATAAAAAAAATGGCAGACTTTAAAATAATAATAATAATAATAATAACAACAATAATAATAATAATAATAATAACAGGGAGTATAAGATGATAATAACAATAATAAAAATGACAGACAGTTAAAATAATAACAACAATAATAATAATGGCAGAAATTTGAAATAACATCAACAACAACAACAACAACAATAATAATAATAATAATAACTGAGTTCAAATAACAATAATACTTTTAACAGACATTTAAAATAATAAAATATTAATAAACACATTTAAAATAATAATAACCACAATAATAATAATAATGGCATACATTTAAAATAATAATAATGATAACCGACAGTTAAATTAATAATAATAATAACAATAATAATAATGATAAAAATAATAACAACAACAGTACACAGTTAAAACAAAAATAATCACATTCCATATTAAATGTGATCAAGATAAGTAAAGTGAAGACTTAACACTCTTAACCTTGGATAGAATCGTAGGCCTAAATAAAAGGAGTGATTTCTCTTTCCCAGAAAAAAAACTAGGCCTAGTTAAAACGACAAATGAGTTACATACTTTCTCTTATCATTATTGTTATAAGATTCATGTGGTGGAGAAATATAACATTGCTACTGTTTCTAATATAATGTGATTATATACTTTTTATCGTTATATATATATATATATATATATGAATGTATGTATATACATATATATATATATATATATGTGTGTATATATATATATATATATATATCTTTGTTCACGTCTAGTGATTGGTCAGTTTTCCTCACCACCTGGTCAACTGCGGATTGGTGATGGTGGGAGACTTCTGTCTGATCGCTCACAGCAAACCAACCCATTATGGGTGGCCTAAGTACAGCTCATGGCAGTACAGAATCCCTTTTACCACGTTAAGGTAACTCCACTCAGAAAGGGTTATATATATATATATATATATATATATCCACGACTCATTCCAAATGTTTGTTGAAGCTTATTAGAGTACATTTTGTTTATATAAATAACATGAAAATACAAATCGAATAAAAGAGATAACTTTATAATTGTATTGATAATGAAAATTGGTTTAATATGTAAAATAGAAAATCTTTTAACAAAATATGACAAATACTTATTGTACATCTTTCGTTAAATGTAAAGTTTTAGGTTATATTTTATTACAATTTTCATAATAAATATTTATTTTGGTGTTGTTACTGTTCTTGAAATATTTTATTTTTCCTATTTTCCTTTCCTCACTGGGCTATTTTCCCTGTTAGGGCCCCTGGGCTTATAGCATCCTGCTTTTACAACTAGGGATGTAGCTTAGCAAGTGATAATAATAATAATAATAATAATAATATTAATAATAATAACAATAATAATAATAATAATAACATTATTGAAAATCGTAAAGGTCAGATTATTATTTAACAAATTTTGTAAATCATCAATAAAATAAAAAGATACAGAGTAAAAATCTTAATAAAATAAAAGAAAAACAGCAACAGCAGTAGACTCTTAGAAAGAATAGAGGTGATAATTAAGATAATTATATCAATAACAATTAATTTCAACTACTTAATTAAATGCACCACAAATTAGTAGAATCGAGAGATCTAGACAGACCTAATTATTCTGTCATTCTGAGAGAGAGAGAGAGAGAGAGAGAGAGAGAGAGAGACTTACCTATGCGCAGTTCCTTCTCTCTCTCTCTCTCTCTCTCTCTCTCTCTCTTGCAGCTGAGAGAGACAACTTCTCTCTCTCTCTCTCTCTCTCTCTCTCTCTCTCTCAGCTGAGAGAGAGACACACAACCTCTCTCTCGCTCTCTCCCTTGCAGCTGAGAGAGAGAGAGAGAGAGAGAGAGAGAGAGAGAGAAGTTGTAAGAAACTACGCATAGGTAAGTCCACAGTATTCCTCTCTCTCTCTCTCTCTCTCTCTCTCTCTCTTATAAGAAACTACGTATAGGTAAGTCCGCAGTATTCCCCTCTCTCTCTCTCTCTCTCTCTCTCTCTCTCTCTCTCAGCTGCAGGGGAGTGGTTCATCAGCTCTTAATCAAAGGCAATTAACTACAGGAATTAACCTTATAAAATGTTACAACGGATTGTGGCCTGAATAGGTCTAGGTTATGCGCATTAAGGTATGTTTTATATTAAGCAGTTATGGCTCGCTGAAGATTTTAGGCTTAATTTGAATTATCTGATAAAACGAGTCTATATCGATGGAATTATTATTATTATTATTATTATTATTATTAGCTAAGCTACAAACCTAGTTGGAAAAGCAGGATGATATAAGCCCAAGGGCTCCAACAGGTAAACATAGCCCAGAAAGGAAACGAAAACAAGGAAATAAACAAATTACGAGAAGTAATGAACAATTAAAACAAAACATTTTAGGAACAGTAACATTAATTCATATACAGTATAAACTATAAAAACCTAAAAAAATAAGAGGAAGATCAATAAGATGGAATAGTGTGTCCGAGTGTACCCTTAAGCAAGAGAACTTTAGTCCACGACAGGGGAAGGCCATAGTACAGAGGCTATGGCACTACCCAAGACTAGAGAACAATAGTTTGATTTTGGAGTGTCCTTCTCCTAAAAGAGCTGCTTACCATAGCTAAAGAGTCTCTTCTACCCTTACCAATAGGATAGTATCCACTGAACAATTATAGTGTAGTAACTCCTTGGGTGAAAAAGAATTGTCTGGTAATCTCAGTGTTGTCAGGTGTATTAGGACAGAGAGGAATATATAAAGAATAGGCCAGACTATTCAATGTGTGTGTAAGCAAAGGGAAAATGAACCGTAACCAGAGAGAAGGATTCAATGTAGTACTGCCTAGCCAGTCAAAGTATCCCATAACACTCAAGCGTTAGTATCTCAACGGGTGGCTGGTGCCCTTACCAACCTACTACCTATTATTATTATTATTATTATTATTAGATAAGCTACAACCCTAGTTGGAAAAGCAGGATGATATAAGCCCAAGGGCTCCAACAGAAAGAATAGGCCAGCGAGGAAAAGAAACAACGAAATAAATGAACTAGGGAGAGTAATGAACAAATAAAAAAAAAAAAACATTTTAAGAACAGTAACAACATTAAAATAGATCTTTCATAATAGTATAAACTATAAAAACCTAAAAAAATAAGAGGAAGATAAATAAGATAGAATAGTGTGCCCGAGTGTACTCTCAAGCAATTGAACTCTAATCCAAGATATGAGAAGACCATGGTACAGAGGCTATGGCACTACCCCAGACTAGAGAATAATGGTTTGATTTTGCTATTTACCACAGATAAAGTCTCTCTTATCCCCTTACCCAGAGGAAAGGGGTTAATGAACAATTACACTGCAGTAGTTAACCCCTTGAGCGAAGAAGCATTATTTGGTAATCTCGGTGTTGTCAGGAGTATGAGAGGAGGGGAGAATGTAGAAAAAATGGACTGGACTATTCGGTGTATGTTTAGGCAAAGAAAAATATGAGCCGTAACCAAAGAGGGATCCAATGTAGTAGTATCCAGCCAGTCAAAAGACCCAATAACTCTCTAGTGGTAGCACCTCAAACGGGTGGCTGGTGTCCTGGCAAACCTACAACCCAGTAAACATTGCAATTTAGTATTTCATTGTGAAGAATACAAACATTTGACATTATAGAAGGTTAGGATGTGTGTATATATATATATATATATATATATATTAGATACCAAATGATTAAACAACAGGTATGAATGTAAACTAATTAGCGATAATAAAAATATAAATAAATTATTCAATCGCTTGCCGGTAATCAAGGCTTTAGGCCTATTTAAAAAAAAATAGAAAAACAATAAAATAATCCGATGCTCGATGACGTCATGAATTCTTTTCATATTTCCAATCAATTGAAATCTATTTATTACTGCAAAGCCCAAAGGTTACAAATGGACTGCAAAGGTTACAAATACAATGAAAGGTTACCACCAAGTATACGATTTGCACCACCCGGCTTAAGACTGCATGAATATTTACAGTTTTTGGTTTATACATATGTATAGGTTGTGCGTAAATGTGTATATATGTGTGTACGTTTGAGAGAGAGAGAGTTTATGACGTATATACTGTACATATGAATACGTTGTACGTAAATGTGTATATGTGGTTGAGAGAGAGAGAGAGAGAGAGAGAGAGAGAGAGAGAGAGAGAGAGGATTATAAAGTTTATGACGTATATACATATGAATATATTATACGTAAATGTGAGAGAGAGAGAGAGAGAGGGGGGGAATCATAAAGTTTATGATGTATATACATATGAATATGTTATACGTAAATGAGAGAGAGAGAGAGAGAGAGAGAGAGAGAGAGAGAGACGAATCATAAGTTACGACGTATATTGTATACATATGCATATATTGTACGTAATTTCAAATGACAGAGAGAGAGAGAGAGAGAGAGAGAGAGAGAGAGACTCGAATCTTAAGTTTATGACGTATTGTTGTACGTAAATATGAGAGAGAGAGAGAGAGAGAGAGAGAGAGAGAGACTCGTATCACAAGTTCATGACGGTTAAAAAAAAATATAAAACAAAATGATGTCACTGAGCGAGTTGTCTTTTAATTCGTTTTAATTTGTGTTCAAGCAAGTGAGACTATGTACGTGCGCACGAACCTCTTCGAGTCTGTACGTACCCGCGAAGGAGACGGTTATGCGTAAGCCCCTTAAAACTATTAATCTTTTCCTAGATAGCTATACGATGCGTCATCGTTTCTCTCTCTCTCTCTCTCTCTCTCTCTCTCTCTCTCTCTGAGTCCAAAGAGAAATACAAAGGGTTTAAGGAAATGAGCGGCAAGTGTAACGCTCTGAAATGCCAAGATGCTACAGAAATACCACAATCTATTAAGAGGTTAAAAAAAAAAGTTAGAAAAATAATAAATATTATTATTATTATTATTATTATTATTATTATTATTATTATTATTAGCTAAACTACAACCCTAGTTGGAAAAGCAGGATGTTACAAGCCCTAGTTTTCCTACGGGGAAAATAGCCCAGTGAGCAAAGGAAACGAGGAAATAAATAAACTATATTACAGTAGGCCTATGTGAGAAGTAATGATTAAAAGATAGAAAAAAATTTAAAGTTATTAAAAACGTTATAGATCAGTCTTATATACTATTCTATTTGTTTCCTTATTTCCTTTCTTTACTGGGATATTTTCTTCGTTGGAACCCTTGGGCTTAAAACATCCTGCTTTTCCAACTAGGGTTGTAGCTTAGCAAGTAATAATAATAATAATAATCATCATAATAATAATAATAATAATAATGACGATGATGATAAGGATGAATAATAATAATAATAATAATAATATGAACTATAAAATGAGACTTAAATCATCCTATTCAACACACACACACACACACACACACACACATATATATATATATATATATATGTGTGTGTGTGTGTGTGTGTGTGTGTGCGTGCGTGCGTGTAAAGTCTTAAAAACCTAGAAAGATTATGTCGTATTATAACTATCTGTCAAAACTCATCATTCTAACTTGAAATTTTCCCCACCAGAGGCAAAATCCCTCAAAGTGTTTTCTCTACTCAGAGGCAAGCGTGAACGACATGATACTTCAGTCATGGCTACCATTTTCTCTCGCAGCTGCTGTAACCCAAATACTATTATTTCACGCATTAGTACCAAGTCGAAACTCCTGCCATGTTTTACCTACAAAGGTATACGAGCCTATGCCCTAGACTTACTAAGAGTTATAGTTGTTTTTTGTTTTGTTTTTTTACGGTTTAATTTCATCTTTGCTGAGAGAGTTATCAATCATATGCCTATGGTTAAACTAACACGCGTCTCATTTACATATTTTGGATATTATTTTTATATTAAAAATTGTTGAATCCAATGAATAAATTGCCTACTCAACATAATGTAGATTATGAGTCAACGATGATATATATATATATATATATATATCATCGTTGACTCATAATCTACATTATGTTGAGGAGGCAATTTATTCATTGATATGTCCCCTGGCGGGTGTATGTCCTCTACTAAAGTGCTTCTGTTGTTTTCTAAATGAAATAAGATAGTTTCAGACTGTGTGGTGAAGTTGAACTTATGGAATTTGGGCCATGTGACCCTGCGTTGGGACGTGGGAAGCCATTCAGCGTGATCTCTTTCAAAATCAAACTGCCAAAGGGTGAATTTACGTTATGTTGTTATTCTTGACTTGGAGAGAGAGAGAGAGAGAGAGAGAGAGAGAGAGAGAGAGATTATGAATGGTTTCACCTCGGTGAGATGAGAATTACCAAGTCAAGGTCGTCCCATTTTAATGGTAGGCCTAGACATTTTGTGACGGAGCCATAGAAACGTCTCTCTCTCTCTCTCTCTCTCTCTCTCTCTCTCTCTCTTATGAGCGTTTCTCAGTGAATGACTAATCACTAGGTACATAATTCACTGCTTTGGTGAACAGGGACATGAAACATATAAAAAGACATTATTTCTTTCCGCACGTCCACACACATTGCCAGAGAGAGAGAGAGAGAGAGAGAGAGAGAGAGAGAGAGAGTACACTGATGGCTAACGGTGTTGAAGTTTTAAAGACAAACACAAAATTGGAGATGGTGAAGTTCTTTCTCGTCAGATGTAAACAAAAGGGTTTTGAGCAATAATATCACTACAACAACCAGTATTACAACAGTCGTAAATAGTAGCATGACAATATTATTATTATTATTATTATTATTATTATTATGATTATTATTATTATCTAAGCTACAACCCTAGTTGGAAAAGCAAAATGCTATAAGCCCAAGGGCTCCTATAGGGAAAAATAGCCCAGCGAGGAAAGGATATAAGGAAATAAATAAACGATATAAGATGTAATGAACAAATAAAATAAAACATTTTAAAAACAATAACATTAAAACAGACATTTCATATATAACCTATAAAAAAGACTTATATCAGCCTGTTCAACATAAAAATATTTGCTGTAAGTTTGAACTTTTGAAGTTCCACTGATTCAACTACCCGATTGGGAAGATCATTCCACAACTTGGGCAGTGGATTTATGAAATATGGTCCTGAGCCCTTCATCTCCGTGGTACAACAGAGACAATAGCAATAAAAATACGATATATTAAATATTCCCAAGGAAACTTAAGGAGTAGAAACGGCGCCAGCTGGAAATAATGATAGTTTTTGAAAAGTTAGTTACGAGTAAAAAATGGTAATTTCTACAAACAGATTATGGCCGAAATGCAAATGTTAGAAAAGTGAGAGCTACCATCATTTACGTCTCAGGTTTGCAGTATAGAAGTTTCTCCAATAAGATATATTTTATTATGACAACTTTCCCCTTAAAACACATATTCAGACAATTTTTTTTTTCAAGTGTCAGTAAATCACATTAAATTGTTATTGATATATAATTCCTGGTGCCAATAAACATTTTAAGTTCCTACCAATTTGAAATTCCCATCTTAAACTCCATGAGAAACTTGTAGATATGATAGCTTTGCGTGCGCGAAGCTTCAATACCTCAACCGAAAGGTACTGTACCTAACTTGAAGGGTCAACAAAGGTCAAAGAGACGTCTGTTTCGTGCCTGACCCCTTTCAATCGTGACAGAGAAAAGGGGAACCATAGAAATTCGACATCTCAAAGACAGACAGCAAACCTTTCCCCTTCGCAATACCATTGTATATGGTCTAGAGCTAGACCGACCCTGCTCTGCGAGACGCAATGCACAGATGTGAAATGTGATCTGTGTATGCTGGTATTATAGAAATACCATCCAACAGAGAGAATTAATCTCTTTGAACCTCATTAATTAAGCTTACGGGTTCCCACGTATCAGAGATTATTCATTTAATAAATAATCTCTGATTTTTTAATAAAAAAAATCAATATAACACATCTGGATAGACCGTAATTGATAACCTTATACTGTACAGATTTTGTGGTGTCAGATATGAACAAATGGATGCAGTGATTTATCTTTTAAAGCTATATATATATATATATATATATGTAAATATTTATATATATCTATATATGTATTTACATATATGTATATATATATATATATATATAATATACATGTGTATATATAATATATATATATATATATATATATATCATATATATATATATATATATATAATTTATATATATATATATATATATATATCATATATATATATATATATAGAGAGAGAGAGAGAGAGAGAGAGAGAGAGAGAGGCATATTGCCTATCCCCCCAAAATAAAACTATATTTCCATGGACTGTAACATACCATTAAATCCAGTTAAACCAATTTAAGAAATGAAAAATGTAAGGAAATAAACGAGAATAAACTAAGTGACCGAAACAAATGAAAATCAGACGCTAGTTCTGCACTGACCTGAGTTAGCAAGTCAACAATTCGCAAACAGCAAACCCTCTTTCAACAACCACCTTTTGATATATCGAGTTTCAACTACCTCTTTTCATGATGCTTTTAGGCCAAGGATGCCGGCATAAAAACGTGAATAAATTGAAATAACCAACATACTCTTAACCCGACCACATTATTAGACTCATAGATCCCACTACTGTTGCGCAAGAGATGGTCCACGCGCCGAGTGTAAAAATCCACCGAATAGAAGAGTTTTTGTTATGATAGTTAGATTTTCGATTAATATTAGGGTGTAGGGAGTATATAGGGAGGGGAGTCGATAGGGATATGGTGCATACAGACAGGTATACAGGTATACAGGAAAGGGAGTTTTCTTTGGTACAAACCCTGCTTTTAGTAGATCGTAGGTTGGCCAGGACACCAGCACCCGTTGTGATACTACCGCTAGAGAGTTATTGGCTCCTTTGACTGGCCAGACAGTATTACATTGGATCCCTCTCTCTGGTTACGTCTCATTTTCTTTTGTCCACACATACACCGAGTAGTCTGGCCTATTCTTTCCACATTCTCCTCTGTCCTCATACTACTGACACCACTGAGATTACCAAACAATTCTTCTTTGTTCAAGAAGTTAACTACTGCACTGTAATTGTTCAGTGGCTATTTTCCTCTTGGTAAGGGAAGAAGAGACTCTTTAGGCTATGGTAAGCAGCTCTTCTAAGAGGACACTCCAAAATCGAACCTTTGGTCTCTAGCCTCTGTACCATGGTCTTCCAGAATCTTGGGTTAGAGTTCTCTTGCTTGAGGGTACACTCGGTCACACTATTCTATGTCTTGTTTCTCTTCCTCTTGTTATCTTGAAGTTTCTATAGTTTATATATGAAAGATTTATTTTTATGCTGATATTGTTCTTAAACTTCTCTTTTACTTTATTTCCTTATTTCCTTTCCTCACTGAGCTATTTTCCCTGCTGTGGCACTTGGGCTTATATCATCCTGTTTTCCAACTAAGGTTGTAGCTTAATAATAATAATAAAATAAAACAAACGTTGCTTTTAAAAGTTTCTCTCGAGTGATATTTAGTTCGTAGTTCTGGTGACATTAACGGTTTTTCTTAGATTCATTCCATCGCGTACTTAAGATGTCAGCTGGTTTGGTGTCTTTGTTTTTTATCTTGTAAGATTTCTCTGAGATGATGAATTTCTATATTAAACAGTCTTGGATACTTTGTTTCATTTAGTGCACATGAGATATATATATATATATATATATATACATATATATATTTATATATATACATATATATATTTATATATATATATATATATATATTAACATACGCTATACACACACATATATAAATATATATATATATATATATATATTATATATATATATATGTATATATATATATATATATATATAAATATATATATATATATATATATGTGTGTGTGTGTGTGTGTGTGTATTACGGCTAAGAAGGCAGGGGTTCGAATCTCTGGCCAGCCAGAAGCTATTACCCTAAATGAATTCCAGTGGACATATATTCCCAAGGTAGAATTCGGTATTAAATGCCATTTCTGATCTCCGTCAAAGGTTAATGGAGTCGTCCATGGGCTAAGATCTATCTGTGGTGGAAATTTTGACAAAATCCGTCAATTTGTTTTGCTTTTTCTTTAAAATGGTGAAAAAATGCAAAATTGGATTTAGAATCCGTATCTGGATCCGGATCATCTCCAAAATTTAATGGAGTCGTCCATGACTTAAGATCTATCTGTTGTGAAAATTTAGTCAAAATCCGTCCTGTAGTTTTGACGTAATCTTTTCCACAGACAGACAGACACACAGACAAATAAATAAACAGACTCGATTTTATAATCTCCTTAGCGTAGGCAAAGTTTCCCCAACTTCTCTTGAACCCGGACTCCAAATGAGTTTTAAACCCGAGGCTAACCCTTATACACACTGACCTCGAAACTCGAAAGACAGAATGAGGTTAATAACGTAACAGTCGGAAGCGCTTCCTCCAAACTGCGCCGTTCATCGCGCAAATTTGGTGGGGAGAGGTTTGCACTGGCCCCGGGTGGCCACCCTTCCTACTCCCGATCTCCACCTGCGCAGGTGCAGTGTCATACGATCTACGAAGACACTTACGTCAGTTCGGGAGAGATCGTATGACGATTGCATGAACTACGTTCGAGTTCTTATCATTATTATTACTTGCTAAGCTACAACCCTAGTTGGAAAAGCAGGATGCTATAAGCCCAGGGGCTCCAAAAGGGAAAATAGCCCAGTGAGGAAAGGAAACAAGGAAAAATAAAATATTCTAAGAACAGTAACAACATTAAAACAAATATTTCCTACATAAACTGTAAAAAACTAACAAAACAAGAAGAGAAATGAGATAGAATAGTGTGCTCGAGTGTAACCTCAAGCAAGTGAACTCAAACTCAAGACAGTGGAAGACCATGGTACAGAGACTATGGCACTACCCAAGACTAGAGAACAATGGTTTGATTTTGGGGTGTCCTTCTCCTAGAAGAGCTGCTGACCATAGCTAAAGAGTCTCTTCTACCCTTACCAATAGGAAAGTGGCCACTGAACAATTACAGTAATAGTTAACCACTTCTTCCTTTTACGTTCTGAAATTGATAAGGAAAATAATGAGTTGGAGAAAGACGGAAATATAAAGACTGGATGCATTGTAGAAAGTAAGTCTTAGCCAGCACATATAATACTCGTTGGTCAATAAAATCTATTGAGAGAGAGAGAGAGAGAGAGAGAGAGAGAGAGAGAGAGAGAGCACTTGGCAGTACCAGGCGTCTAAGTGACTCACGTAAAGAACATTTTGGGGAGGGAAATATTGTTGTTTCATTCTCTATTTCTTCCACCTCAGGGTCCGTGTTTCTATTCCAGCTGTTCCATGAACCTTCTGTTACATTTCTTTTTTGTTCTGCCTTTTTTTTTTTCATTCAATTCGCTATGTTTCCTTGTTCTTGATAGTTTTACGGTCTGTTAAATTTTCCTTTAGAGAACGCTGTTTTTGTTCTGCGTTTTTTTTTTCTTTTATTATTCCTGTTATTCAATTCGCTGTTTCCTTTTTCTTGATAGTTTTCCGGTCTATTAAGTTTTTCTTTTTGGGAGAGAGAGAGAGAGAGAGAGAGAGAGAGAGAGAGAGAGAGAGAGAATTCTTGATTTTTTGACATGTGGCTTAGCGCTGGGTACCAGGGAGGTCATTCAGCACTGATGTGCAGTTAGGGGAAAATTCAACAGCTGCACCAAGAACTAAAGCTCTAGAAAGACGGAACTTTATAGAGATAACGTAGAAAGCTAAAAAGTTGGTGCAGCTGGGGAACGAAGAGGCGATGCAAAGACTCATAAGTAATGCCTAGTGTGAACCACGAGAGGTGTACTGATGGCGCTACCCCGCAACGAACGATAGGGAGAGAGAGATCTTGATACTTGGTCTGGATTTCATCATCTTCATCTCCTACGCCCATTGACGCAAAAGGCCTCGGTTAGATTTTCCCAGTCGTCTCTATCTTGAGCTTTTAATTCAATACTTCTCCATCCATCATCTCCTACTTCGCGCTTCATAGTCCACAGCCATGAAGGTCTGGGTTTTCCAACTCCTCTAGTGCCTTGTGGAGCCCAGCTTTTAATTTAATACTTCTCCATCCATCATCTCCTACTTCGCGCTTCATAGTCCTCAGCCATGTAGGTCTGGGTCTTCCAACTCTTCTAGTAGCCTACCTTGTGGAGCCCAGCTGAAAGTTTGGTGAACTAATCTCTCTTGGGGAGTACGAAGAGCATGGGTTTACACTAACATAATTATGATAATGTACCTTGATTTATTTGGTGTATTATCACCTCCATTGAGAGTAGGGATAGAATACATTTGATTCATGGAACCTTTGCGTTGTGAAATGTGATGAAATACTTCAAAAAGCAACATGACTGCAATTTATCAGAAGAGTGGCTATGGGCTGGATGTGTTTACCACATCTGATATGCAGCTCCTCTAGGAGGACACTCCAAAATCAAACCATTGTTCTCTGGTCTGGGATGGTGCCATAACCTCTTGTACCATGGTCTTTCACTGTCTTGGGGTAGAGTTCTCTTGCTTGAGGATACACTCGGGCACACTGTTCTATTTTATTTCTCTTCCTCTTGTTTTTTTTAAGTTTTTATTGTTTATATATGAAATATTTATTTCAATGTTGTTACTGTTCTTATGATATTTTATATTATTTGTTATTTACTTTTCTTGTAGTATCCTTATTTTCTTTTCTCACAAGGCTATTTTCCCTGTTGGAGCCCTCGGGCTTATAGGATTCCGCTTTTCCAATTATGGAAGTAGCTTAGCAAGTAATCTTAATAATAATAATAATAATAATAATAATAATAATAATAATAATAATAATAATAATAATAATAATAATTGCCAAAAACTAACATTTTAGTCAAATTCACATTTAGTGTCCAATAACATGAGGAAGTGAAAAATCATTAATATCTTATTTCATTAAAAGATCAGTAATCGTGAGACTTGAAAACTCTAGAATGCCCTTGTGGTAGCCAAGTACATTTCAGAATTTGTCAGTTTTTTAATTGTACTACCTTAGGTATTTTGAGCAATTCATCTTTATCTTCTTGAATTAAGATGATAGACGGGAGTATTATGCTATCTTCAATTCGTTTTCATGTAATTTTTATAACACATCTAACCTGTCAAGATTTTTCATAACTTGATATTGTGAAAAAGAAAAAAAAATATTTGAAGTAATTTGGTCATAAAAGATTTTACTTATTTGTTTCGATATTGATGATGGCAACTTTAACATGGCATTGTTCTGCCTTGATAGCTTTTGTAAGTAAGCCACTCCTTGCAGTTCCTATGACCCCACAAGAGCCACATTTAGTAGAATCTCTTCCCTCGAATGAAGGTGTATTTGGTATAATTTCCATTCTGTATAAATTTACCCTTAATAATGTAATCATCTATATACATCACAAATTTATTCATTCGTTATCAATTATATAAACGATAACATTTAACTAATTCCTTTCTCTCTTATTTTAAAGGCAACTCAGATGGGATGGATCGCGGCAGGCCATCCGGTGTGGGTGGGTCAAAGGGCCTGGTCGCTGGGGTGAAAGCTGCCCTCAAACCTCGCTCTCAATCCGTCAAGTCCCATTCAAAATCCCAGATAGAGGAAAGAGACGAAGAAGCCCACAAGCAGTCCAAGAACGACATCACATCAATGTCTTCTAAAAGCCACAGATCACCAAAATCTCCCTTTGCTGGCTGGAAGAGGTCTAGGTCTAAAGAAAAGACCAAGAAAGATTCTACAAAGTCGAAGGATACCAAGGCCAACCGGAACAACGCTGCAGGGCCTTGTTCAAAATCTCAAGCAGAGAGGTTGAGTGCTTACGTATCAGACGATTATTCCTCTTATGGTTCGGATGCCTCAGAAATGCTCCGTGACATCCAAACGGGCCGTTACACTAGCTTCAGGAGCCACAGTGAATCACATGACCGCAGGATCTCAAAAAGAGTCATGTGTGAACAGCCATCGACAGCTGATCGACCATGGCCAGTGCCAGACTCCTATGTCAAGGAACCAGAGGACCCTTACAGTAAAGAGTTGGATTACTGTTTTGCAAATGGTAGGTATGTAAACCTTCCTACAGGTTGTTTTGGGGTCCCCTGTGCTGGATTTCAAGAGAGTGGTACAAATAGTTTTAATGCCAGTAATGAAAATAGTTTTGAAAGTGGTAATACTTTAAGGACTTACAATTACAATGGCAATGTTTTAAATCCAATCCATACAGTTCCCGTAAACAATGAACAGAATCATGAAATAAAAACTTATGATCTGGAGAGAGAGTGTGTGGAAAAATCATATCAAAGGCCAAGTTTTAGTGGAACAAATGGTGTCACCTATAACCTTTGGGGAGGAAATCATCAATTGGAAAATATTGGAACCGATGATCAGAACTTTTCTGAAGGATCTAGTTGTGCCATAAGAGTAAGAGGGGATGGAAGTGAAGCACAAGATGTTATTTCACCAGAAGTTAAAATAGAAGAAGAAATAAGAGTAGGAGGAAGCTCGTCTCTAACAATGGGGAGGCAGCCATGGTTGAAGTCTGCTTTGAATTATAACTTAGAAGTTCCTGAATTTCCTAGAAATGAGGTTGTGGTACTTGCTCTTGGTATTGACCAATACATTGAAGAGGTTTTCCGCTATCTAGATCATGGCGGGGATGGAAAAGTTCACGTAGAAGATTTTAAAGCTCTATGCAATGTTTTGGGTTTGAAGGACAAATTAGAAGAAAACCGAAAATCTTATTCAAAAAGGTGTCAGTGCATGGGATCCAATCTAACGCTGAATGGGTCAGCAAATAACTCTTTGATGAATGCCAATAATTCAAGAGAGAATGAATGCCCAGTTCATTTATCATTTACAGAATTCCACAACAACCTCTGTGAAAGTTTTATTATGGGAGCAAAAACCGAAAGTGTAATACCACTCGCATCCAGAAGGCCCACCAATCCAAAATTGGTGACATCAGTAGTGCAGGTACAAAGACGATATGATGTTTTGGACAATATTGCCAAGTCTCTCGATGAAGTGAGTGCTGGGCTCGATGCAGATGAGAACAAAATGATAGCCGAATGCCCTGCTGCAGGGGTTGTGTGCTGCAAGTGTCAGCAATCAGCAATACAACAGCAACATGTTGACAAAAATTCTAACATAGCTTTACAGCCAGTAGATTCTGAACATGCCTTTCTGAAAAAACAAGTTCTCCTCCAGCAGCAGGAACTGCAATGTTTGAGAGAAGTAATAGAAGATATGCGTGTAGCACTCCAGAGCTCAGACGCTGAAAATCTGGCACTGCAAGTCAAGACACTGAGGTCACACGGACCCTCTTTGGGCTCATCAACACACGACCTGTCTCTCACTGATGAAGAGGACACAATTGATGACCTAGTGAAGCAACTGACTGCTCTAAGCAAGCCTAACCAGGCAAACCAATGTGAAGGTACCTCACATACAGCTTTCAACAGATCGATTTCCTCCTCCTCCAAAGGGAGCCAAACAGACATTGAAGGTCCAAATACTTCAGAGGACCCCCTAAATACAGCTTTCATCTCAGGGGACTACTCTCTCGAAAAAGAGCTTCAAGCTACTTACGAAGCACTCCAAGCAGCCAGAGAGGAAAGAGAAGCCACACAGGCTGATCTTCAGAGGGTTGTTGGTGACCTGCAAGAGCGAGAGAGAGACCTCCAGGGTGCTGAACTGAGCCTGAAGGCAGCCCACACTGCCTTAGAAAAAGTTCAATATGATAATCAAGCTCTTGTTATGGAGATTGCTGAAACCAGGAGCCACTTGGAGGACACACGGCAAAAACTGTTGGAAACTACAGAAAACCTCCAGGTAGCCAGAGAATCTATCCTACAGAAGGAAAAACTTCTGAAGGAGGCGCACATCAAACTGAACAAGATCAGGAACTCAAGGTAAGTCTGCTGATTCTGTCATTTCATAAAATATTTAGATTAAACGTTTTAAGTTATTACTGAAGGTTCCCTCTTAAGAATGAATGAAGCTGTGAATTCTACCAATTCATTATCAGTGGTATAGATGAAAAGTTGACCTTATTCAGTTATGAAAAAGGATTAACTTATACTCACTTTGATGAGTCCTGAATTTTCTACATAGAGTTGATAAGGTTCAGTCATTATTGTTGTTTATGAGCGCTGTTAACGAAAATGTACAAGTTCAGGTAAGGCACTTCCTCCACAAAGAGAGAGAGAGAGAGAGAGGAGAGAGAGAGAGAGAGAGAGAGAGAGAGAGAGAGAGAGAGAGAGAGAGATAATCTGTATTAATCAGCACCAAAACTTGAAGCCATCTACAGTGCGACTATAATCTGATCTTTCAGAGGGTGGAGTTTTTTTTATATAAAACTATTAGAAAAAAGTAACGAAGTTTCAGAAGAGTATCTAAGAAAACAATGGTAAAAATTGTTTACTATCTATTTATTTTGTACTTTGACTTTTTTGTTGTAAAAGTTTACTATAGAATACAAGACCAGTTCGATGTTTGGACTATGATAAGAATAGCAAAAGTGAAATGTGGGGCTTGCCTTATTACTAATATTTTGGGAGGAGGTTGCAACCTGTCACACCTTAATGGACGGCGGGTTCCTGCGCGTCACCCACCCCCCACCACTGGTATCGACCCCTGCAGACCAGCTTGGTCACTCGCCGCGCAGTAAGATTGAGACAGGATGCACTTCCTCAAAGCGAGGTGGGCTATGAACTCCTGTGTTCAACTGTACTTGAAAAACAAAAATAATATTTACAAGTATCAACTCATAAAGGAACAAAAGACGCATATCCTTCCAAACTGTCTCATATTCTCTATAATAGAGCATAGATCACCCAGGACCAACAAGAAAGATGATATTACCAGTAAAATATGGTACTCTTTCTTTTATAGGTTTAAAGGTGTATTTCATGAGCGGCAGAGACGAATGACATTTGATATATATATATATATATATATATATATATATATATATATATATATATATATATATATATTATATATATATATATATATATATATATATATATATGCGTAAAAATCACAGGAAAACGTGTTGCTCAGATGCAGAAGAACCACAGGGAAAATGAAAATACGAAATATACGATAAGTCCTGACTAGTTTCGTGAAGAAGTATCACGAAACTAGTCAGGACTTAAGCGTATATTTCGTATTTTCATTTTCCCTGTGGTTCTTCAAACATGACCAAGGACTTGTCTGAGGCCTTTGTCCTGTATTGTACTAGAAATGGATGCATTTTTTTGTTGTTGTTATGTATGTGTGTATATATATATATATATATATATATATATATATATATATATATATATATATATATATATCTATATATATATATATATATATATATATATATATATATATATATATATATATATATATATATCTATATATATATATATATCTATATATATATATATCTATATATATATATATCTATATATATATATATATATATATATATATATATATATATATATATATATATATATATAACAACAACAAAAAATGCATCCATTTCTAGTACAATACAGGACAAAGGCCTCAGACAAGTCCTTGGTCATGTTTGGGGTTTGACCAGTTTCATCCCCACGCTGGCCACTGCGCATTGGTGATGGTGGGAGACTTTAGTCTGATCGCTCACAGCAAACCAACTTACTATGGGTGGCCCTGACTAGAACAGCGTTGCTGGTCATGGCGATACACAAAGCCTTCTCCACCCAAGGTAGGACCAGGGAGGATCAGGCAATGGTTACTGATGACTTAATAGGTACTCTAATTCTAAATCTTCATGGAATGAACCCTTGGAATTCAAACTATAATATATGCAGCATTGAGAGAATTTGCTGAATGATCAATGGCTACGTTCCTCTTGGTAAGAGTAGAAGAGACTCTTCAGCTAAGGCAAGCAGCTATTCTGGAATGACACTCCAAAATCAAACCATTGTTCTCTAGTCTTGGGTAGTGCCATAGCGTCTGTACCATGGTCTTCCAGTGTCTTGGGTTAGAGTTCTCTATCTTATTTCTCTTCCTCCTGTTTTGTTAAGTTTTCATAGTTTATATATGAAAGATTTATTCTAATGTTGTTACTGTTCTTAAAATATTTTATCTTGATTGTTCATTACTTCTCTTCTCTTCTCTTGTAGTTTTTATTTCCTTATTTTTTTCCTCACTGGGCTACTTTCCCTGTTGGAGCCCATGGGCTTATAGCATTCTGCTTTTCCAAATCGGGTTGTAACTTAGCTTATAATAATAATAATAATAATAATAATAATAATAATTACTTTGAATTGAAAAAAAAAAAGTCATTATTCCCTTTTCCTTTTTTTTTTTTTGTAATCATAAAGTTATTTAATAGTTACATACCAAGAATTTTAATCACAACCAGTTACCTTGTTATGCAAAGCAATAAAATTCTGCAAATTCAAATACCAGTCGTTGGGGCTCGCTGTCTTCAGCACACCCTTGAACAAATGATGCCCTTTGGCAAAGGCAAGGACTCTCTACGCCCTCCCCCCCACCCAGGTCATTGTTTACTCTCTGCCCCAGGGTAGCAGCCGACCAGATACCGTATCATCCCTGTCATTACTCCTTCAGGGGAATAAAGACGTCGCGATGTTCTTGCTACAGAGCCCCTGGCGGCCGCTACGCAAATCTATACTTCCTCTGTCGATATGTCCTGATATGCGATGAGTAATATCTCATTCTTGGTCCAATGTTCAAAATTGTAGTTAATGTTTTTATATAGAGCATACTGTTAAAAAAAAAAAAAAAAAAAAAAAAAAAACCTAAATATTCTGGAATAAATGTTGCCAGACATTTACCGTTTTAAAAACGAATATATTGCCATAAAGAAGCGATACTACGGTCACCAACCCGTAAAAAATAATAACAAAGTATGGTAAAATTACGGTCGCCTCTAATTTACTGAAATACGGCCGAGGATAGTATACTTTTAAGGAGAATTTCGTTTTAAAATTACGGTTTCTCTTAAGAGTGCTGGCTAACATGAGGCTCAATACTACACAGTATATTTAGAAATTTTATTCCAGCTGTGACCAAGTTGTGGAATGATCTTCCTAATCGGGTAGTTGAATCAGTAGAACTTCAAAAATTCAAACTTGTAGCACATGTTTTATGTTGAACAGGCTGATATAAGTCTCTCTTCGTAGTTTATATATAAAAGATCTATTTTATAGTTTTATTTTTCAGTTCTTAAAATGCTTTAAATCAATTGTACACAACTTAACTAAGCTATTTTTTCCTGTTGGAGCCCTTGGGCTTATAGCATCCTGCTTTTCCAACTAGGGTTGTAGCTTAGCTATTATTATTATTATTATTATTATTATTATTATTATTATTATTACTTGCTAAGCTACACCCGTAGTAGGAAAAGTAGGATGCTATAAGTCCAGGGGCTCCAACAGGAAAAATAGCCCCAGTGAGGAAAGGAAAAAAGGAAAAATAGAATATTTTAAGAAGAGTAACAACATTTGAATAAATATTTCCTATAAGAACTATAAAAATTTTAGCAAAACAAAGATAAAGAAATAAGATAGAATAGTGTGCCCGATTGTACCCTCAAGCAAGAGAACTCTAACCCAAGACAGTGGAAAACCATGGTACAGAGGCTATGGCTATGACACTACCTAAGACTAGAGAACAATGGTTTGAATTTGGAGTGTCCTTCCCCTAGAGGAGCTACTTAATAATAATAATAATAATAATAATAATAATAATAATAATGATAATAATAATAATAATAATACAACAATGAAGACTAGAAGACAGAAAAGGTATCTCCAATGGCTTCCCTCCTCCCTATTTTTTTTTTTTGGGGGGGGGGGGGGTCGCTTCCGTCACCTGATCCACCTTGTGAGTATCCAGCAGGCAGGTAAACCAAAGCCACTGACCATTGCTAAAAACCTACGAAGGGAAACCAGTCGTACTAACTGCCGGAACTAACTAACCAGTTCTAATTTCGGAAACCGCCAGCGAACTCAGAGCAAGAATGTCATAACCAGGGTTTAAACTTGAACATGTTTTAATCTCTTTTAACTGTTTTAATGTTGTTAATGTTCTTTTAAAATATTTTATTTTAATTTTTCATTTACTTCTTATATCGTTTATTTATTTTCTTGTTTCCTTTCCTCACTGGGCTATTTTTCCCTGTTGGAGCTCTTGGGGCTTAGAGCATCTTGCTTTTCCAACTAGGGTTGTAGCTTGGCTAGTAATAATAATAATAATAATAATAATAATAATAATAATAATAATGCGGCCATTGTCTTTAATGCTGCTGATTTTTACCTTAGATTACCTTAAACCTTTTCAAATTTCCTTAAATTTGAAGATAGTAAAAACTGAATTTACCTGAGAATTACCTTCAGGATATAATTACCTTAAAAATTACCTTGAAACCATGCAAATTACCTCACTCTAAGGTGATTACCTTAAAAGTTTATACCTTGCTCATACCGGACCGAAAACTGTTTTAACAAAGTCAGAGATCCGTTGGTAACTTTCTATCATCTCTTTTTAATTTGTTGTATAAAGAAAAGAAATGAAGCCATATATATATATATATATATATATATATATATATATATATATATATATATAATATATATATATATATATAAATATATACATATATATGTATAAATATATACATATATATGCATATATATATATACATATACATATATATATATATATATATATATATATATATATATATATATATATATATATATATATATATATATATAACAACTCTTCTAGAAGGACACTCCAATATCAAACCATTGTTCTCTAGTCTTGAGTAGTGCCATAACCTCTGTACCATGTTGGAGCCCTTGGGCTTATAGCATCCTGCTTTTCCAACCAGGGTTGTAGCTTATTTAGTAGTAGTAGTAGAAGAAGCAGTGTCAGCAGGACAATGCCCTAGAGACTGACCATATATACATATGATCAGTGCCCAAGCCCCCTCTCCACCCAAGCTGGATCCAAGGAGGGCCAGGCAATGACTGGTGATGACTCAGCAGATAAACCATATAGGCTCCCCAAACCCCTTATCCTTAGCTCACAAGGATGGTGAGGTTACAGCGATCAAAAGAGCTATCGAGTTTGAGCGGGACTTGAACCCCAGTCTGGCAATCACTAAAGTCTATTTCTTTTAGCGATGCAGATTTGCACCGACTCACAGCGGTGCCCTTTTAGCTCGGAAAAGTTTCCTGATCGCTGATTGGTTGGACGAGATTTGCACCGACTCACAGCGGTGCCCTTTTAGCTCAGAAAAGTTTCCTGATCGCTGATTGGTTGGACGAGATAATTCTAACCAATCAGCGATCAGGAAAATTTTCCGAGCTAAAAGGGCACCGCTGCGAATCGGTGCAAATCTGCCTCGATAAAAGAAATTGACTATAGGTAAGGACGCTACCACCAGAGCAACGACTTTCGACAGACATATGCAATTCTAGACTTTGGCAAGACCATTATAAAACTGGGAGTGATTACGTGTGCTCTCCTTTCTATGTAAAAAAGAAAAAAAGAAAAAAAGAAGTAATCAAAGAAGGTTGTAGTAAAAGGCCCAAATGGTTACTAGAGCAGAATACTCAATTTTTCTTTGTGTCCGCTTCTCCTGGAGGGACGAGGTTACTTCCTAGCCTCCAGGGACAAGTTCAAATACTTAGGATTTTTTAGTACTAACCACAATTACTTAAATATATTAAAAGTAGAATGATACGTTTAATGTAAATAAAATGGGATTTAAAACTTCTATTAAAAAGAGTATTCACGAGTCGATATATTGTTTATTTAAAAACATATTTAGATAAATAGTAAAAATTGCAGTTGTAAATACAGTAGATGTAAAATAAAAATAAATATTTTCTTGTAAATATACGATGATGTATATATGTTATAAATTGCATGATTGTAAATGTGTATTTCAAAAAAAAAAAAAAAAAAAAAAAAATATCAGTAGGGTTGTGGTAGCCGATGTGGTAACGTCCCTGACTGGTGATCGCCAGGCTGGGGTTAAAATCCTGCTCAAACTTGTTAGTTCATTTGGTCGCTGCAACCTCACCATCCTAGCGAGATGCCTGGTCCTCCTTGGTCCTAGCTTGGGTGGAGAGAGGGGGCTTGGGCGTTGATCATAATGTACATGGTCAGTCTCTAGAGCAGGGGTGGCCTACCTATGGCGCATGCGCCAAACAGTGGCGCATTGCACGATTACAAGTGGAGCACCATAACCTAGATATAATAAAAGAAAACTACATGCCTGCTCATAAAAATAAACCTGTTAATTATGTTCATATATTTTTATTAGTATTTTCAAGAATAACTAATGAATATTATTAATGCAAATTCAAAGTGCCAATAAAGTAGGTACAGTTTACATTGTATTTGTAATACATCCTTTCCTTTACAACCGCTACATCTGTCCACACACACATACACTATATATATATATATATATATATATATATATATATATATATATATATATATATATATATATATATCAAATGATTATATGTATAACCCCCAAATATGTCCAAATCAACACACTTGAAGGATTGAAAGGGGTTAAAATTTGTGTGGCGCATCTGAATTAGAAGTGAACAAAATTGATGCAAGGGAAACAAAAGATTGACTACCGTTGCTCTAGAGTAGTGGTTCCCAACCTGGGGGAAATATCCCCCTGGGGGGGAAATTTGAAGCTTCCAGGGGGGAAATAATTACACGACCTACTTACTAAAACAAGCGGATAATGTCCACATAGTACGTGCGGCAATTTGTTGTTAGCCATTCAATCGTGATATGATGATATCATTTCTCACTGACATGATATTTAAGGGGAGAATTGGAATATCATACCCATTTCTGAGGCAGGTGAGTGGGCATGAGGGCTGGGCGGGGCATGAAGGGGGAAATCTGGATGGTTGAAATGGGTGCAGAGGGAAATGACAGATAAAAAGGTTGGGAACCACTGCTCTAGAGCATAGTCCTCCTCGATGGGGCAATGTCCCTGTCACTTGTCCCTGCCATTCATGAGCGGGCTTTAAACAATCCGTCTTGTTGCTGGCATACCGGGAGCATTTCGAGGTATACTGGGAAAATCTACAATCCTCTGTT
>NC_090726.1:194441681-194444308 GCF_036898095.1 Palaemon carinicauda
CCTAGCACAAATCAGGCCAGAGGTAACGGACACAAAATGGAATTGAAAAGATACAACACCACTCAATGTGGCAATTTCTTTATATATAAAATAGCAAATACATGGAATAGACTTCCAGGGGACATAGTAAACGGTAACCCTGTAAACGAGTTCAAGAATAAGTTAGACAAGATCATAAAAACTAAATGTTTAAAGTTAATCGCTCTACCCAAGAGCAAATGGAGTCTCCGCGGATGGACTAAAAAGTCTTCGAGACATGCAAAATCCTTGTAACACTCTCTCTCTCTCTCTCTCTCTCTCTCTCTCTCTCTCTCTCTCTCTCTCTCTCTCTCTTTTTAAGTTAAAGATAATCTTCATTACTCATTCAAGTAAGTTAAACAGTATAGTTAAAAATAATCATTATTAATTCAAATAAGTTAAACAGTTAAGTTGAAAATAATCTTCATTATTCATTTAAGTAAGTTAAACAGTAAATTTAAAAATTATTTTCATTATTCATTCAAGTAAGTAAAACAGTAAAGTTAAAAATAATCATTATTAATTCAAGTAAGTTGAACAGATAAGTTAAAAATAATCATTATTAATTCAAGTACGTTAAACAGTAGAGTTAAAAATAATCATTATTCATTCACGTAAGTTAAACAGTAAAGTTAAAAATAATCTTCATTATTCATTCAAGTAAGTTAAACAGTAAAGTTAAAAAAATAATCTTTATTATTCATTCAAGTAAGTTAAACAGTAAAGTTAAAAATAATCACTATTAGTTCAAGTAAGTTAAACAGTAAAGTTAAAAATAATCTTCATTATTCATTCAAGTAAGTTAAACAGTAAAGTTAAAAATAATCTTCATTATTCATTCAAGTAAGTTAAACAGTAAAGTTAAAAATAATCATTATTCGTTCACGTAAGTTAAACAGTTAAGTTGAAAATAATCTTCATTATTCATTCAAGTAAGTTAAACAGTAAAGTTAAAAATAATCATTATTAATTCAAGTAAGTTAAAAAGTTAAGCAGAAAATATTCTTCATTTATTCATTCAAGTAAGTCAAACATTAAAGCTAAAAATAATCATTATTCAATCAATTAAGTTGAACAGTAAACTTGAAAAAATGACCAAAAAAAAAAAAAAATATAAAGATTCCCGAGAATCGAACATTTTTTAACATCTATTTCAACCCAACCCCCTTCCCTGATTGAAAGCACAATCTATAATTATAAAAAGACAAAATAATCAAGGGTTTGAACAGCATAAGTTCATATATTGTTCACTTTTTGTTTTCTCCCACATTGTCTCATGACAATTGTCTTTTCTGCCGGTGCAGCTGAGCGAGAGAAAGTAGAAAATGAACAGTTTCCAGGTAGTGTTCTCTCATTCCTTAAAAGGCTAAAATTCTCATTACCGCTATTTCAAAGCGAAAGGTGAACTGTTAAGTTTGTGGGTGATGAATATGAACATTTCTTGTATTCCCACGTCTGTGTGTTATTATTATTATTATTATTATTATTATTATTATTATTATTATTATTATTATTATCATCATCATCATTATTATTATTATTATTATTATTATTATTATTATTATTTTTATCATCATTATCATTACCATAACTATTATTATCATCATCATCATCATTATTATTATTATTATTATCAGCTAAGCTACAACCCTAGTAGGAATAGCATGATGCTATAAGCTCAAGGGCTCTAACAGGGGAAAATAGCCCATTGAGGAAAGGAAACAAGAAAATAAACAAACTACGAGAAGTAATGAACAATTAACATAAAATATTTAGAAAACAGTAGCAACATTAAAATAGATATTTCACATATAAATATAGAAATTACATAAAAACAAGAGGAAGAAAAAAACAAGATAGAACAGCATGCCCGAGTGTACCCCCCCAAGCAAGATACCTCTCCCAAAGACAGCGGAAGACCATGGTACAGAGGGTATGGCACTACCCACGATTAGAGAACAATGATTTGATTTTGGGAGTGTCCTTATCCTAGAAGAGTTGCTTACCATAGCTAAAGAGCCAATATTCTGAAATGTATATGCATCTATAATATATATTTGCATTTAACTTTATCACTCAGATCTACTTACCATTTAATTTTATCCGCACAGATGTAACATTACCAACATAATTATTATCATTACTATTACTACTAGCTAAGCTACAACCCTAGTTGGAAATGCAGGAAGCTAAAAGCGCAAGGGCTCCATCAGGGAAAAATAGGCCAGTAAGGTAGCACTGGTAAGGAATAAAGAAAGATAGAATAGTGTGGCTTGGTGTATCCTCAAGCAAGATAACTAACCCAAGACAGTGGTATACACTGGTACAGAGGCTATGGTACTACCCAAGACTAGAGAAGAATGGCTTGATTTTGAAGTTTCCTCCTAAAAAAGATTTTTACCATAGCTGAAGAGTTTCTTCTACCCTTACCCAGAGGAAAGGTGCCACTGAACAGTTACAGTGCGGCAATTAGTCCCCTTGAGTGAAGAAGAATTTTTTGGTTATCTTAGTGTTGCCAGATGTATGTATGAGAAAAGAGGAAAATATGTAAAGAATAGGCCAGACTACTCGGTGTATGTGTAGCAGAGAAGGACCCAATGTAATTCCAT
>NC_090726.1:194444808-194447308 GCF_036898095.1 Palaemon carinicauda
ACAGGTAGATTTTATAGTACACTACAGTAGCAGCAGCTGCCTCCAAGCGCTACAGACCTCTGAGAGAGAGAGAGAGAGAGAGAGAGAGAGAGAGAGAGGGGGGGGGGGGTTACCTAGCCTTTTACCTTTCTATCTATCTATTAAAACGTCACATATTCGGCTCTGCATAGAAAGTAGCAACCTCCAAGCACTACAGACCTCTGAGAGAGAGAGAGAGAGAGAGAGAGAGAGAGAGAGAGACTATCTAGCCTTTTACCTTTCTATCAATCTGTTAAAACGTCACATATACGGCTCTGGATAGAACATAGGCTAGATTCTAGCCTTTTTCCCTAGCCTTTCCTCACTGGGCTATCCTTCCTTGTTGGAGCCCCTGGGCTTGTAGCATCTTGCTTTTCCAACTAAGGTGTTACCTTAGCTTAGCATAATTATAATATCATTAATAATAGTAGTCTTGGGTAGTGCCATAGCCTCTGTACTATGGTCTTCCACTGTCTTGGGTTAGAGTTTCTCTTGCTTGAGGGAGCACTCGGGCACAATATTCTATCTAATTTATCTACTTGTTTTGTTAGATTTTATAGTTTACATAGGAATTATTTACTTTAATGCTGTTACTGTTCATAAAATATCTTAGTTTTCCTTGTTTCCTTTAATCACCGGCTCCGGATAGAAATTAGGCCTACGTTTACAATCCAGTCGATACCTATAAAGTGCTTCTGTTGACCTAAAATTTGAATAAGGGCTGTTATTCGGGTTACAGGTGTGTGTGTGTTAGAAACACGGATTTAACTGCAATTGTCTACGCGACTGATTCACACAATACGTTAACTCTTCCAACGGACGAACCAGTCACCCCGCGTCACCCAAATTACTCTAAGTAGACTCGTGTTTAAACAGCTTCAAATTACGTTCAATCACTACAATGAAGTTACTTTCGTTTGGTGTGACTCAAGCTTTTTGCATTCGACGTACATCTGCAGAACCTTTATAGTGTGTGAATGATTAAGTGACGAGAGAGAGAGAGAGAGAGAGAGAGAGAGAGAGAGATCTTGTGACTTGTGACTTGCCCTATATATCTTTCTCATTTTGCTGTGGTTGGTAACTCTATTATGAAAAGTTACCAGATAGCACTTTTTGGCAGGAATTATCTAAATTATTTGAGATTTTTTTCGGTTTTGTAGTTTATTTTTTTCTACTACTACTACTACTACTACTACTACTACTATAATAATAATAATAATAATATGACAATGAAACGTGATTATTATTATTATTATTATTATTATTATTATTTAAGCTACTACCTAGTTGGAAAAGCAGGATGCTACAAGCACAAGGGCTCCAACAGGGAAAAATAGCCCAGTGAATAAAGGAAATAAGGCAACAGATAGAATAGTGTGCCTGAGCATATCCTCAAGCAAGAGAACTCTACTCTTCACGGTAACTTTAGGCGTTCTTAAAAGGTCACTGCTGTTTGCATGATAAATGAACAAACACAGAGAAACAGTGATTGTTGTTATCAAGAGTTGTAGTGATAATGATAATTGTATTTTTGATAAAATATCAATTAAGACTTCTGTACAGTGCTCAGAAAAATAAAAATAAAAATTCTTAATTTTACAAATATCATTATTTTAGTTGATTTTCTTTATACAAACATTTATTCACTTCATTTTGAAACCTTTCTATCAATAATAATAATAATAATAATAATAATAATAATAATAATAAAGATAATAATAATAATAATAATAATGATGATAAAGATAACGATAATAATAATATTAATAATAACAATAATAAGAATCATAATAATAACAATAATAATATAATAATAATAATGACTGCCTAAATATGACAGCACACCATTGCGCAAAATATCAATCATATTATTCTATGCAATTTAGCAAAAAACAAATTCTTAATAACGATATCATAATTAAATCAATGATAACTAAAATTATTAAAATAAACACCCATAAACACCCTGAGAAATAACAAACAAACATTATTATTATTATTATTATTATTATTATTATTATTATTAGCTAGGCTAAGCCCCGCGTTCGAAAAGCTTGGTGCTATAGAACCAAGGGCTCCAACAGGGAAAAATAGCCCAGTGAGGAAAGGAAACAAGGAAATCAATAAACTACAAGAGAAGTAATGAACAATCAAAATAAAATATTTTCAGAACAGTAACACCATTAAATTAGATCTTTCATATATAAACTATAAAAACTTGAACAAAAACAAGAGGAAGAGGAATAAGATAGAATGGCGTGCCCTGGTGTACCCACAAGCAAGTTAATGGTCATAAACTTTTCCCTGCTATTTGTATCAATAGGTAAAGATGGAGTAGCGGAGGGAATTCTGCGCATGCGTGAACCTCTGACTGGCCCTAAAAGTTCGCGTCACTAAAGGTTTAAAGGCCGCTCATGAATGGCAGAGACAAGGGACAGTGACAATGCCCTAGAGACTGTCCATATAATATATGATCAGCGCC